>NC_090781.1:302500-312500 GCF_040054535.1 Antennarius striatus | reverse complement strand
CCTAACCCTAACCCTACCCTATCCGTAACCCTATTTTAACCCTAACGATAACCCTAATGCTAACCCTAAACCTTAACCCTAACCCCCTAACCCTAACCCCTAAGCCTAAGACTAAACTTACCCTAACCCTTGACCCTAACTCCTAACCCTAACCCTAACCCCTAACCCTACGCTACCACTAAGCCCTAAGCCCTAACCCTAACCCTAAACCCTAACCCTTACAATAACCATAACCTCTAACCTTAACCCTAACCCCTAACCCTAACCCCCTAACGCTAACTGTAAACCCTAAACCTAACCCTTATCCCTAACCCCAAACCCTAACCCTAACACTACCCCTAACCCTAACCCCTAAACCTAACCCTACCCTAAAACTAACGCGTAACCCCTTACCCTAACCCTAACCCTACCATAACCATTACCCCTTACCCCTAACCCTAACTGTAACCCCTAACCCTAACCCTAAACCCTAACCCTTACTCCTAAACCTTAACCCTAACCCTAACCCTAACAATAACCATAACCTCTAACCCTAACCATAACCCTAAACTCTAAACCCTAACCCCTATCAATTACGCTAAACCTACCCTAACACTAACCCCTAACCCCTAACCCTAATCCTAACCCCTAACCCTACCCTAACCGTAACCCTAATGCTAACCCTAAACCCTAACCCTAACCCCCTAACCCCTAAGCCTAAGCCTAACCTTAACCCTAACCATAACCCTTGAACCTAACTCCTAACCCCAACCCCTTACCCTAACCCTAACCCCAACCCTACCCCTAATGCTTAACCCTACGCTAACACTAAGCCCTAACCCCTAACCCTAACTCTAACCCTAAACCCTTACCCTAATCCTAACCCTTACAATAACCATAGACTCTAACCTTAACCCTAACCATACCCTAATCCTAACCCTACCTTAACCCTAACCCTAAAAAAAGCCCTAACCCTAAACCTAACCCTAACCTTCACACTTAACCCTAACCCTAAACCCTAACCCCCTAACCCTAATTGTAACCCCTAACCCTAACCCTAACCCTGACAGTAACCATAACCTCTAACCCTAAACCTAACGTTAACCCTAACCCTAAACCCTAACCCCCTAACCCTAACCCCTAATCCTAACTCTAACCCTAAACCCTTACCCTAACCCTAACCCTTACAATAACCATAAACTCTAACCTTAACCCTAACCATACCCTAACCCTAACCCTACCTTAACCCTAACCCTAAAAAAACCCTAACCCTAAACCTAATCCTAACCCTTGACCCTAACTCCTAACCCTAACCTTTTACCCTAACCCTAACCCTAACCCCTAACCCTACGCTACCACTAAGCCCTAACCCCTAACCCTAACCCTAAACCCTAACCCTAACCCTTACAATAACCATAACCTCTAACCTTAACCCTAACCCTAAACCTAAACCCTAACCCTAACCCCCTAACCCTAACTGTAACACCTAACCCTAAACCCTAACCCTAACCCTTACAATAACCATAACCTCTAACCTTAACCCTAACCCTGAACCCTAACCCTAACCCCCTAACCCTAACTGTAACCCCTAACCCTAACCCTAACCCCTAACCCTAACCCTAACCCCTAACCCTAACCCTAACCTCTAACCCTAACCCTAACCCTAACCCTAACCCTACCCTAACCCTAACCCTAACCCTAACCCCAGAGAGGTGGGTAATTTTTAACTTCTGTTCAAAAGAGTGTGCACACTGAAGATTGGACCCCACCTTCCTTAACATCAACGTCGCCGGCAAGCCTGCTCGACACCGGGCAGAAACTTCCAGCCCCACCCGGTCTGAAACAGAAGACCTGAGTCCACGTGGTTTTTAAACACCACTAAGAGATTTTAACTGTGAGTTTGAACTGGTTGTTTATATTCCCCCCTTCCCCTTTCTCATCTTTTAAAATAGCACAAAATATACCTCTACCCTCCCTCCCCTTACCCTTCCCTCCCTCTCCTTTCCCTTAATTAGCCCCCCCTTCCCCCCCCTTTCTATCACTCCCTCGTTTGTTTAACATTTGGTACTCTCAAGCTCCCCCATTTCGTCGCCTCCCTCAATCCCATTTATCATTTAAAAACCTTTTTAAGCCTTAATATTTTTACTTTCTACCAACTGATTTTAGTCCATTTTATACCCAGCCCGCTTTTATATTGTTTTCTTACCCTTATTGGCTCTTATTTACTTTGTTAATTAGTTTTTAAAGTTCAGCTTTTTAAATTTTAAAAGTTTTTTTATTATTTTTATTGGTTTTATCTATTTTTATTCATTTAACTTGTTTTGTAACCAGTCCATTATTATAGTGTCTTTTCGCTGTTGTTTGTTCTTATCCATTCAATTCCTTTTAATGCGCCTTCAAAGTTTAACCGTTTTAAGTCTTAAAATTGTTTTCTAGTAATTTCATTCTGGTTTTACCTATTTTATTCCAAATTTTATTTATTTTGTATTTTTTTGTTTTTTACTTAAAATTTTTTTAATAGGTGCAAACCCTGTGCTTTTGCCCCCTGTGCTTGTGCTTCGTTTTATCCTTTTAGATCCGTTTTTATCTGGGGGGGAATCAGCATGTCGATTCACCTGTCAAACCGGTTTTCAGTCCTGGTAGCCGCACCGGAGGATCAAACCAAGAAGGCTACTCCAGCCAAAACAAACTGCCCATCCTCCGGGGCGGCCTCCACCCCCACCCCCACCTTCAACCGTTCTTCTCCCTCTGACTCTGTCCTGCAGACCAAATTATATTTCAAAATTCTACAAGCCATCCACCATTTGGAAATTCTAGACTCTCACGTGGAGAAGGGGACGTGTCCACCGGGGATGAAGAGGCAGGTTTTGAAACTGTCCCAGTTCATAAAACCATCCTCCCCCAATGACACAACTTCGGATAAAATTAAAGACAACACAATAAATTGGCTAAGAACAAACTTGCAGATCTTACACAACCATTATGATACAGTCATTCAGGCCTCCCTTCCCCAACTCCGTTGCTTTGCGGGGGCGGACTATGAGAGAGCGCTTCAGTGGGGGAGAGCTCGTTACAGACATAAACTAACCCCATCCTCTATAACAATATTAAAGGACATTTTAATTTCCAACTGCCCTCCTGTGAAAACAACCCCAGCTACAACAGCCCCCGAGCTCTCCCCCACTGACTTTCCGCCTCTCCCTCCTCCCACGTCGGCTGTGTCGGCGTCCCCCCCACCACCAACAGAACCAGATGGGGACCCTAGGGGACCCTTATCCCATCCTGTCCTCCCAGCGCGCAGCCCCACCCGGGAGGTGGTGGCTATGGTTCACCACAACCCGGTCCTCACACCCACCCCTCCACCCCCTGAACCCTCTCCACCCTACGTCATCCCTCCCTCCCCTCTCCCTTCCTCCCCTACCGGTCCTCCCCATTCCACTCCTTCACCCATAATCCATTGTTCCCTCCTTCCCCTCTCTCCTCCCTCCGCTCCCCTCTCTCCATCCCGTCCCTCCTCCCCCCCCCGTTAGCACCTCCTCCTTCCACCGTCACCTACACCAATGTAATAGCCCTGATCAGTGATTCCATCTCCTCTTCTCCTCTCACCCCCAGACACACCGGGCGTCCAGTCCACGGGGCCGGAGCCACCGCCCCCCAACTGCTCCGGCAGTCCCCTCCCGTCCCTGCTGCAACAAATAGTGATCAGACAGTGATGATGAATGACACTCATGTTAGCGAATCAATGCTGAACTCATCCATAACATCTGAGTCCATCACTGTTGCTTCAGGAAATTCCCCAGTGGCGACTCCGCCCTCACCTGGACGTCCGGAACCACACCGACACCCGTCCACCCTCCGTAAGGCCCTAGACTGGTGCCTCACCATCCACAAACCCATCCTTATCATCGGAGACTCCAACTTATCACGCATCCCCACCTTCAAACACCCCACCATACAAATCGACAGTTTCCCCGGCGCCACGTTTCACCACATTACCTGTATATTAAAGAAACTCCCACCACAACCCACCCCCCACATCGTCATCATTTCGGCTGGCCTCAACAACTGCCTCCAGGAGCAGATGCCAACCACCACCTGGAAACAACTGCAGCAGTTGTTGAGGACAGCCGGATCCACCTTCCCCTCCGCCACCATTTATGTTCCCCTGGTCAATTTCTCCCCCCAATTACCCCCCCGCAGACAAAATCTCCTCAAACAACTCAACCAAACAATTAGCAATAAATGTACGTTTCTACCGGCACTCAACCCCTCACTTTTTCAGGTTGTGGACTCGGACCCCGTTCACTGGACCCCCCAAACCGCTCACACCATTTTCCAGTACTGGTGCAACCAGTTAAACTTGTAACAGGGGGTAACAGTGTAGCCACGACCCCCAATCTCTCCAACCCACACTCTAATGTTCTCAATCTTTGTTCTACTTTCCAACTCACGCCCGAAATCCAACAGTTACTGCAGAAGGGACTCACCTTCATTCCCACTCCACCCCCTCCCTCCCGATCAGACCTCCGAGGGGACCTCCACCTATTCCATAGACGCCTCTTCCTAATTGATCACTTTGGAACATCAAACATGCAGGAACCGGTGCCGTTCGTCGGGCCTTCCAGGTGGGAACCAAACCCGGACTTGGCGTCCCCAGACCTCCGTGACCTGGTGGACACCAACCTCCGCTCCCTCAGCCGCTGGCGTCCGCACACTACAACTACTCCCAACATCACCCCATCACAACAGCAAATCATCAAACAATTATCAACAAGCACACACATAGTAATTAAACCAGCGGACAAAGGCGGCCAAATAGTACTACAAGACCTCAACAACTACATCCTGGAAGCAAACCGCCAACTCAACAATACAAATTACTATAAAAAATTGGAAACGTCATTACAACCACAAACACAAAAAATCATCCGACACATAATATCAGATCTTCACACCAAAAAATACATCACATACAAACAAAAGACCTACCTGGACGGCCCAGACGAACCCCGTCTGCGCCTCTTCTATTTACTCCCCAAAATACACAAACCGCCCCAAACCTGGACGGTCCCCTCGGTGGTCCCAGTAGGGAGACCTATCATCAGCGATTGCGGGTCCGAGTCCCAACACATAGCAGAATATATAGATCACTATATCAACCCCCTCTCCCACCTGCACCCCAGCTATATCAAGGACACCTATACCTTTGTTCACCGTCTGTCTTCTGTTCAGGTCCCGCCCCACACACTCCTCTTCTCAATAGACATTGACTCGCTGTACACAACCATAGAAACCCACCTCGGCCTCACCGCAATCAAGAACATCTTCCTCCGTCACCCCGACCCCTCCCGACCCGACTCCGCCATACTACAACTACTGGAAATAACCCTCACCCGGAATGATTTCTCCTTTAATAACCAGCACTACCTCCAGGTCTGTGGCTGTGCGATGGGAAGGAAATACTCCCCCTCATACGCCGACATTTACCTGGCCGAGTGGGAGGAGTCCGCTCTCCGCAACTGCCCCCACCAGCCCCTTCTCTACGTGAGGAGGCGACGAAAATTGTATTCAGTTCACTTCGGCCGCGGGGGTATTCGAGGCGCTTCCTTAGGAGTGTTAAGGCGGAGGATAAGGCGGCCCCCCCTCGAGCTAGCACCCCTACCCCGGTTAGTATAGTTACCAACCCATCTTTCATCCCACTGGTCACCACATACGCCCAGTCCACCCAACCCCTCCTCAACACCATACGCCATAATTTCACACACTTACAGTCTACCCACCTGTCCCTGGGGGGCTGCCGTCTGATCTCCGCCTACAGGAGGAACAAAAACCTTAAAGACCTCCTGGTCCACGCAGCCCTGAAACCAGTCACTCCTGGGGAGGCGTCTCGAACCCGGGAGATACATTTTATCAATACCCGCTACATTTTTAACCCCTTCAGTCGGGCAGGCTTTAACCTCTGGCAGGCCCCCACACCTACAACCTCGAACGCCGTCTACGGCATCAGATGTCGGGCCTGCCAGAAACTGTACATTGGGGAAACCAAAAATGCGATATTTTTACGCATTAGACAGCACCTTTATATTATGAAAAGCGGAGCAGGAAATAACATCTTATACAATCATTTTAAAACTCATGGACCACACAATGTTCAGAGCCTGGGGATCGAGAGCGACAGCCGCTGGTCCCTGACACAACGACGCGCAGCAGAGAGGCGTTGGATCGCCAAACTGGACACGATCGATCCCCAAGGCCTGAATGAAAAATTCAATTGAAAAACAGTTTCTATTTTATTCCACTTTTACTCTGTTTTTAGGTCCCACAATATTTTAACACTCAAATTTTTCTCTCCATCCCACACCAGACCCAATTCCCTTTCTAACCCCTAGCCCCCTAGCCCCCTAACCCCTAACCCTAACCCTAACCCCCTAACCCTAACCCCTAACCCTAACCCTAACCCTAACCCTAACCCCTAACCCTAACCCTAACCCTAACCCTTTTGACTTCCATGTATAGTCCATTTTCACCTTATTTAGTTGTGTTGCATCTACTTTGTTGATTGCAATTTGAGCCTGCAGAAATATAAAGAATAAAATCTCTTACATTTGATGTTTTGCTTGCAATTTTATCATGTATTGAGGTACTAATAAGTGTTTTGGGGATAACCTTTTCTTGTTTTTATAATGTTTCCCCTTTTATTTCTGAAATTATTTAACTAACAATATTTGTCTATTTTATTCTATTTATATTTCTGTTTAAGGCACCTTCCCCTCATCCCCCCCCAAAAATAAATGAATTTAAGACATTTATTAAGGCATTTTTCAAGACCTTTCTATTTATGCCTTATTTATTATATTTATAGAAAATATGGACTATTTTTTCCTTACTTCATATTCATTGCCTCTGTAAATAAGTGTAATAATAATAAACAATAAATTAATTATAAATTATGAGTATAGTTAATTTTTATTTATTTATTTATTAACTATTTATTTATTTATT
Organism: Antennarius striatus; assembly: GCF_040054535.1. Lineage (NCBI taxonomy): Eukaryota > Metazoa > Chordata > Actinopteri > Lophiiformes > Antennariidae > Antennarius > Antennarius striatus. Next base: position 305,519 of record NC_090781.1, on the reverse strand, counting down.
TATTGTATGAATACAGTCAATTTCAAAAATCAATCGCCCCTCTGGTCCAGAACAATCAACAAGTTAAATATGAATCTGACCTTCACCGAGTGAATCTCTTATTTTATGAAAAGAAACTTCTCTCTTTAAAATTATTACTTTGGTTTTTACCTGCATGCTTCTTCTTACTTACTTATTGTATATATTTTAACTAATGACTCTTTACTAAAGCACTTATCATTATTGCTCAGATCATATTTTAATTGTTCTTTACCCAGAAGGGACCCTAAATTTATCATAGCACTAATTTGTTGTTTATTATTGTTATTTTAGTTATATATTTATTTAAATGTTTATTTGTATGTAAACAAACATATGAATACCTTTTTTTCTTTCCAGCTGTTTCTTTCCCTAGCCTCAAACACCCATCCCCCCTCTTTCCCTAAACCCTAACCCCTGATTTCTCTAACCCTAAACCCCCAACCCCCCCCCCCCCCCTCTTCCCCAATTCCAAAACTTTTCCTTGTCTTTCCCTTCACCCCAGTCCCTCTGAATGGGTTTAGAGATTTTCCCAGTGCCAGTGTACCCCCAGGATGGTGCAGAGGTAATATCGGTGGCTTTCAGCCTGAGCTCAAGGGTTCAAACCCAAGCTGGACCACATGTCCTTTAGACATTCCTTTAATCCGAGGTTTCCATTATAACTGCATCTCCCCGCAATCACCACCAAGAAGTAAAAGCTAAATGCTTTAAACACGGGCTTCGCAGCCAGGGGAACAGGGTTCGGGTCCCGCTCTCTATATTCCCCATCCTCCCCAAACATCTGTAGAGTGTTTATATTGTGGACAGTATTAACTATTATTCTAATCCAAAACCAAAAAAAAATAAATAAAAAAAAAAATACAATTTTTTCAGCTTTTTCCTGCTCCGCTTTCTTCTTATGGGAGTGCTTTTTAAATTTTTAAACATCCATTTTACCTCACTTCCCCCAGTTTTTCCTCATTCCCCTAACTTCTCCTTCCCCTTCCCCTAATTCTAATTGATTCTAATTGATTTTATTCATCTTTAAACTCCTAAATTTATGGCATTTTAAGGTGACCCCACTCCCGGGCCCCATGCGCCAGTGCACTTCGTAGTTCCTCTCAAGGAACTACGTACCTTACTATACCTAACCCTAACCCTAACCCTACCCTAACCCTACCCTAACCCTAACCCTAACCCCTAACCCTAACCCTAAACCCTAACCCTAACCCTAACCCTACCCTAACCCTAACCCTAACCCTAACCCTACCCTAACCCTAACCCTAACCCTAACCCTCTAACCCTAACCCTAACCCTAACCCCTAACCCTAACCCTAACCCCTAACCCCTAACCCTAACCCCTAACCCTAACCCTAACCCCCTAACCCTAACCCCCTAACCCTAACCCTAACCCTAACCCCCTAACCCTAACCCCTAACCCTAACCCTAACCCTAACCCTTTTGACTTCCATGTATAGTCCATTTTCACCTTATTTAGTTGTGTTGCATCTACTTTGTTGATTGCAATTTGAGTCTGCAGAAATATAAAGAATAAAATCTCTTACATTTGATGTTTTGCTTGCAATTTTATCATGTATTGAGGTACTAATAAGTGTTTTGGGGATAACCTTTTCTTGTTTTTATAATGTTTCCCCTTTTATTTCTGAAATTATTTAACTAACAATATTTGTCTATTTTATTCTATTTATATTTCTGTTTAAGGCACCTTCCCCTCATTCCCCCCCCAAAAATAAATGAATTTAAGACATTTATTAAGGCATTTTTCAAGACCTTTCTATTTATGCCTTATTTATTATATTTATAGAAAATATGGACTATTTTTTCCTTACTTCATATTCATTGCCTCTGTAAATAAGTGTAATAATAATAAACAATAAATTAATTATAAATTATGAGTATAGTTAATTTTTATTTATTTATTTATTAACTATTTATTTATTTATTTATTGTATGAATACAGTCAATTTCAAAAATCAGTCGCCCCTCTGGTCCAGAACAATCAACAAGTTAAATATGAATCTGACCTTCACCGAGTGAATCTCTTATTTTATGAAAAGAAACTTCTCTCTTTAAAATTATTACTTTGGTTTTTACCTGCATGCTTCTTCTTACTTACTTATTGTATATATTTTAACTAATGACTCTTTACTAAAGCACTTATCATTATTGCTCAGATCATATTTTAATTGTTCTTTACCCAGAAGGGACCCTAAATTTATCATAGCACTAATTTGTTGTTTATTATTGTTATTTTAGTTATATATTTATTTAAATGTTTATTTGTATGTAAACAAACATATGAATACCTTTTTTTCTTTCCAGCTGTTTCTTTCCCTAGCCTCAAACACCCATCCCCCCTCTTTCCCTAAACCCTAACCCCTGATTTCTCTAACCCTAAACCCCCAACCCCCCCCCCCCCCCCCTTCCCCAATTCCAAAACTTTTCCTTGTCTTTCCCTTCACCCCAGTCCCTCTGAATGGGTTTAGAGATTTTCCCAGTGCCAGTGTACCCCCAGGATGGTGCAGAGGTAATATCGGTGGCTTTCAGCCTGAGCTCAAGGGTTCAAACCCAAGCTGGACCACATGTCTTTTAGACATTCCTTTAATCCGAGGTTTCCATTATAACTGCATCTCCCCGCAATCACCACCAAGAAGTAATAGCTAAATGCTTTAAACACGGGCTTCGCAGCCAGGGGAACAGGGTTCGGGTCCCGCTCTCTATATTCCCCATCCTCCCCAAACATCTGTAGAGTGTTTATATTGTGGACAGTATTAACTATTATTCTAATCCAAAACCAAAAAAAAATAAATAAATAAAAAATAAATTTTTTTCAGCTTTTTCCTGCTCCGCTTTCTTCTTATGGGAGTGCTTTTTAAATTTTTAAACATCCATTTTACCTCACTTCCCCCAGTTTTTCCTCATTCCCCTAACTTCTCCTTCCCCTTCCCCTAATTCTAATTGATTCTAATTGATTTTATTCATCTTTAAACTCCTAAATTTA
>NC_090781.1:247500-250000 GCF_040054535.1 Antennarius striatus | reverse complement strand
CTAACCCTTTTGACTTCCATGTATAGTCCATTTACACCTTATTTAGTTGTCTTGCATCTACTTTGTTGATTGCAATTTGAGCCTGCAGAAATATAAAGAATAAAATCTCTTACATTTGATGTTTTGCTTGCAATTTTATCATGTATTGAGGTACTAATAAGTGTTTTGGGGATAACCTTTTCTTGTTTTTATAATGTTTCCCCTTTTATTTCTGAAATTATTTAACTAACAATATTTGTCTATTTTATTCTATTTATATTTCTGTTTAAGGCACCTTCCCCTCATTCCCCCCCCAAAAATAAATGAATTTAAGACATTTATTAAGGCATTTTTCAAGACCTTTCTATTTATGCCTTATTTATTATATTTATAGAAAATATGGACTATTTTTTCCTTACTTCATATTCATTGCCTCTGTAAATAAGTGTAATAATAATAAACAATAAATTAATTATAAATTATGAGTATAGTTAATTTTTATTTATTTATTTATTAACTATTTATTTATTTATTTATTGTATGAATACAGTCAATTTCAAAAATCAATCGCCCCTCTGGTCCAGAACAATCAACAAGTTAAATATGAATCTGACCTTCACCGAGTGAATCTCTTATTTTATGAAAAGAAACTTCTCTCTTTAAAATTATTACTTTGGTTTTTACCTGCATGCTTCTTCTTACTTACTTATTGTATATATTTTAACTAATGACTCTTTACTAAAGCACTTATCATTATTGCTCAGATCATATTTTAATTGTTCTTTACCCAGAAGGGACCCTAAATTTATCATAGCACTAATTTGTTGTTTATTATTGTTATTTTAGTTATATATTTATTTAAATGTTTATTTGTATGTAAACAAACATATGAATACCTTTTTTTCTTTCCAGCTGTTTCTTTCCCTAGCCTCAAACACCCATCCCCCCTCTTTCCCTAAACCCTAACCCCTGATTTCTCTAACCCTAAACCCCCAACCCCCCCCCCCTCCCCAATTCCAAAACTTTTCCTTGTCTTTCCCTTCACCCCAGTCCCTCTGAATGGGTTTAGAGATTTTCCCAGTGCCAGTGTACCCCCAGGATGGTGCAGAGGTAATATCGGTGGCTTTCAGCCTGAGCTCAAGGGTTCAAACCCAAGCTGGACCACATGTCTTTTAGACATTCCTTTAATCCGAGGTTTCCATTATAACTGCATCTCCCCGCAATCACCACCAAGAAGTAATAGCTAAATGCTTTAAACACGGGCTTCGCAGCCAGGGGAACAGGGTTCGGGTCCCGCTCTCTATATTCCCCATCCTCCCCAAACATCTGTAGAGTGTTTATATTGTGGACAGTATTAACTATTATTCTAATCCAAAACCAAAAAAATAAAATAAAAAAATAAATAAATTTTTTTCAGCTTTTTCCTGCTCCGCTTTCTTCTTATGGGAGTGCTTTTTAAATTTTTAAACATCCATTTTACCTCACTTCCCCCAGTTTTTCCTCATTCCCCTAACTTCTCCTTCCCCTTCCCCTAATTCTAATTGATTCTAATTGATTTTATTCATCTTTAAACTCCTAAATTTATGGCATTTTAAGGTGACCCCACTCCCGGGCCCCATGCGCCAGTGCACTTCGTGGTTCCTCTCAAGGAACTACGTACCTTACTATACCTAACCCTAACCCTAACCCTAACCCTACCCTAACCCTACCCTAACCCTAACCCTAACCCCTAACCCTAACCCTAACCCTAACCCTAACCCTAACCCTAAACCCTAACCCTAACCCTAACCCTACCCTAACCCTACCCTAACCCTAACCCTAACCCTACCCTAACCCTAACCCTAACCCTAACCCTCTAACCCTAACCCTAACCCTAACCCCTAACCCTAACCCTAACCCCTAACCCCTAACCCTAACCCTAACCCCTAACCCTAACCCTAACCATAACCCCCAACCCTAACCCTAACCCTAACCCTAACCCCCTAACCCTAACCCCCTAACCCTAACCCTAACCCTAACCCTTTTGACTTCCATGTATAGTCCATTTTCACCTTATTTAGTTGTCTTGCATCTACTTTGTTGATTGCAATTTGAACCTGCAGAAATATAAAGAATAAAATCTCTTACATTTGATGTTTTGCTTGCAATTTTATCATGTATTGAGGTACTAATAAGTGTTTTGGGGATAACCTTTTCTTGTTTTTATAATGTTTCCCCTTTTATTTCTGAAATTATTTAACTAACAATATTTGTCTATTTTATTCTATTTATATTTCTGTTTAAGGCACCTTCCCCTCATTCCCCCCCCAAAAATAAATGAATTTAAGACATTTATTAAGGCATTTTTCAAGACCTTTCTATTTATGCCTTATTTATTATATTTATAGAAAATATGGACTATTTTTTCCTTACTTCATATTCATTGCCTCTGTAAATAAGTGTAATAATAATAAACAATAAATTAATTATAAATTATGAGTATAGTTAATTTTTATTTATTTATTTATTAACTATTTATTTA
>NC_090781.1:230000-240000 GCF_040054535.1 Antennarius striatus | reverse complement strand
CCATGTATAGTCCATTTTCACCTTATTTAGTTGTCTTGCATCTACTTTGTTGATTGCAATTTGAACCTGCAGAAATATAAAGAATAAAATCTCTTACATTTGATGTTTTGCTTGCAATTTTATCATGTATTGAGGTACTAATAAGTGTTTTGGGGATAACCTTTTCTTGTTTTTATAATGTTTCCCCTTTTATTTCTGAAATTATTTAACTAACAATATTTGTCTATTTTATTCTATTTATATTTCTGTTTAAGGCACCTTCCCCTCATCCCCCCCCCAAAAATAAATGAATTTAAGACATTTATTAAGGCATTTTTCAAGACCTTTCTATTTATGCCTTATTTATTATATTTATAGAAAATATGGACTATTTTTTCCTTACTTCATATTCATTGCCTCTGTAAATAAGTGTAATAATAATAAACAATAAATTAATTATAAATTATGAGTATAGTTAATTTTTATTTATTTATTTATTAACTATTTATTTATTTATTTATTGTATGAATACAGTCAATTTCAAAAATCAATCGCCCCTCTGGTCCAGAACAATCAACAAGTTAAATATGAATCTGACCTTCACCGAGTGAATCTCTTATTTTATGAAAAGAAACTTCTCTCTTTAAAATTATTACTTTGGTTTTTACCTGCATGCTTCTTCTTACTTACTTATTGTATATATTTTAACTAATGACTCTTTACTAAAGCACTTATCATTATTGCTCAGATCATATTTTAATTGTTCTTTACCCAGAAGGGACCCTAAATTTATCATAGCACTAATTTGTTGTTTATTATTGTTATTTTAGTTATATATTTATTTAAATGTTTATTTGTATGTAAACAAACATATGAATACCTTTTTTTCTTTCCAGCTGTTTCTTTCCCTAGCCTCAAACACCCATCCCCCCTCTTTCCCTAAACCCTAACCCCTGATTTCTCTAACCCTAAACCCCCAACCCCCCCCCCCCCTCCCCAATTCCAAAACTTTTCCTTGTCTTTCCCTTCACCCCAGTCCCTCTGAATGGGTTTAGAGATTTTCCCAGTGCCAGTGTACCCCCAGGATGGTGCAGAGGTAATATCGGTGGCTTTCAGCCTGAGCTCAAGGGTTCAAACCCAAGCTGGACCACATGTCTTTTAGACATTCCTTTAATCCGAGGTTTCCATTATAACTGCATCTCCCCGCAATCACCACCAAGAAGTAATAGCTAAATGCTTTAAACACGGGCTTCGCAGCCAGGGGAACAGGGTTCGGGTCCCGCTCTCTATATTCCCCATCCTCCCCAAACATCTGTAGAGTGTTTATATTGTGGACAGTATTAACTATTATTCTAATCCAAAACCAAAAAAATAAAATAAAAAAATAAATAAATTTTTTTCAGCTTTTTCCTGCTCCGCTTTCTTCTTATGGGAGTGCTTTTTAAATTTTTAAACATCCATTTTACCTCACTTCCCCCAGTTTTTCCTCATTCCCCTAACTTCTCCTTCCCCTTCCCCTAATTCTAATTGATTCTAATTGATTTTATTCATCTTTAAACTCCTAAATTTATGGCATTTTAAGGTGACCCCACTCCCGGGCCCCATGCGCCAGTGCACTTCGTGGTTCCTCTCAAGGAACTACGTACCTTACTATACCTAACCCTAACCCTAACCCTAACCCTACCCTAACCCTACCCTAACCCTAACCCTAACCCCTAACCCTAACCCTAACCCTAACCCTAACCCTAACCCTAAACCCTAACCCTAACCCTAACCCTACCCTAACCCTACCCTAACCCTAACCCTAACCCTACCCTAACCCTAACCCTAACCCTAACCCTCTAACCCTAACCCTAACCCTAACCCCTAACCCTAACCCTAACCCCTAACCCCTAACCCTAACCCTAACCCCTAACCCTAACCCTAACCCTAACCATAACCCCCAACCCTAACCCTAACCCTAACCCTAACCCCCTAACCCTAACCCCCTAACCCTAACCCTAACCCTAACCCTTTTGACTTCCATGTATAGTCCATTTTCACCTTATTTAGTTGTCTTGCATCTACTTTGTTGATTGCAATTTGAACCTGCAGAAATATAAAGAATAAAATCTCTTACATTTGATGTTTTGCTTGCAATTTTATCATGTATTGAGGTACTAATAAGTGTTTTGGGGATAACCTTTTCTTGTTTTTATAATGTTTCCCCTTTTATTTCTGAAATTATTTAACTAACAATATTTGTCTATTTTATTCTATTTATATTTCTGTTTAAGGCACCTTCCCCTCATCCCCCCCCCAAAAATAAATGAATTTAAGACATTTATTAAGGCATTTTTCAAGACCTTTCTATTTATGCCTTATTTATTATATTTATAGAAAATATGGACTATTTTTTCCTTACTTCATATTCATTGCCTCTGTAAATAAGTGTAATAATAATAAACAATAAATTAATTATAAATTATGAGTATAGTTAATTTTTATTTATTTATTTATTAACTATTTATTTATTTATTTATTGTATGAATACAGTCAATTTCAAAAATCAATCGCCCCTCTGGTCCAGAACAATCAACAAGTTAAATATGAATCTGACCTTCACCGAGTGAATCTCTTATTTTATGAAAAGAAACTTCTCTCTTTAAAATTATTACTTTGGTTTTTACCTGCATGCTTCTTCTTACTTACTTATTGTATATATTTTAACTAATGACTCTTTACTAAAGCACTTATCATTATTGCTCAGATCATATTTTAATTGTTCTTTACCCAGAAGGGACCCTAAATTTATCATAGCACTAATTTGTTGTTTATTATTGTTATTTTAGTTATATATTTATTTAAATGTTTATTTGTATGTAAACAAACATATGAATACCTTTTTTTCTTTCCAGCTGTTTCTTTCCCTAGCCTCAAACACCCATCCCCCCTCTTTCCCTAAACCCTAACCCCTGATTTCTCTAACCCTAAACCCCCAACCCCCCCCCCCCCCCTCCCCAATTCCAAAACTTTTCCTTGTCTTTCCCTTCACCCCAGTCCCTCTGAATGGGTTTAGAGATTTTCCCAGTGCCAGTGTACCCCCAGGATGGTGCAGAGGTAATATCGGTGGCTTTCAGCCTGAGCTCAAGGGTTCAAACCCAAGCTGGACCACATGTCTTTTAGACATTCCTTTAATCCGAGGTTTCCATTATAACTGCATCTCCCCGCAATCACCACCAAGAAGTAATAGCTAAATGCTTTAAACACGGGCTTCGCAGCCAGGGGAACAGGGTTCGGGTCCCGCTCTCTATATTCCCCATCCTCCCCAAACATCTGTAGAGTGTTTATATTGTGGACAGTATTAACTATTATTCTAATCCAAAACCAAAAAAATAAAATAAAAAAATAAATAAATTTTTTTCAGCTTTTTCCTGCTCCGCTTTCTTCTTATGGGAGTGCTTTTTAAATTTTTAAACATCCATTTTACCTCACTTCCCCCAGTTTTTCCTCATTCCCCTAACTTCTCCTTCCCCTTCCCCTAATTCTAATTGATTCTAATTGATTTTATTCATCTTTAAACTCCTAAATTTATGGCATTTTAAGGTGACCCCACTTCCGGGCCCCATGCGCCAGTGCACTTCGTGGTTCCTCTCAAGGAACTACGTACCTTACTATACCTAACCCTAACCCTAACCCTAACCCTACCCTAACCCTACCCTAACCCTAACCCTAACCCCTAACCCTAACCCTAACCCTAAACCCTAACCCTAACCCTAACCCTAACCCTACCCTAACCCTACCCTAACCCTAACCCTAACCTTAACCCTACCCTAACCCTAACCCTAACCCTCTAACCCTAACCCTAACCCTAACCCTAACCCCTAACCCTAACCCTAACCCTAACCCCTAACCCCTAACCCTAACCCTAACCCTAACCCCTAACCCTAACCCTAACCCTAACCCTAACCCCCAACCCTAACCCTAACCCTAACCCTAACTCCCTAACCCTAACCCTAACCCTAACCCTAACCCCCTAACCCTAACCCCCTAACCCTAACCCTAACCCTTTTGACTTCCATGTATAGTCCATTTTCACCTTATTTAGTTGTCTTGCATCTACTTTGTTGATTGCAATTTGAGCCTGCAGAAATATAAAGAATAAAATCTCTTACATTTGATGTTTTGCTTGCAATTTTATCATGTATTGAGGTACTAATAAGTGTTTTGGGGATAACCTTTTCTTGTTTTTATAATGTTTCCCCTTTTATTTCTGAAATTATTTAACTAACAATATTTGTCTATTTTATTCTATTTATATTTCTGTTTAAGGCACCTTCCCCTCATTCCCCCCCCAAAAATAAATGAATTTAAGACATTTATTAAGGCATTTTTCAAGACCTTTCTATTTATGCCTTATTTATTATATTTATAGAAAATATGGACTATTTTTTCCTTACTTCATATTCATTGCCTCTGTAAATAAGTGTAATAATAATAAACAATAAATTAATTATAAATTATGAGTATAGTTAATTTTTATTTATTTATTTATTTATTAACTATTTATTTATTTATTGTATGAATACAGTCAATTTCAAAAATCAATCGCCCCTCTGGTCCAGAACAATCAACAAGTTAAATATGAATCTGACCTTCACCGAGTGAATCTCTTATTTTATGAAAAGAAACTTCTCTCTTTAAAATTATTACTTTGGTTTTTACCTGCATGCTTCTTCTTACTTACTTATTGTATATATTTTAACTAATGACTCTTTACTAAAGCACTTATCATTATTGCTCAGATCATATTTTAATTGTTCTTTACCCAGAAGGGACCCTAAATTTATCATAGCACTAATTTGTTGTTTATTATTGTTATTTTAGTTATATTTTTATTTAAATGTTTATTTGTATGTAAACAAACATATGAATACCTTTTTTTCTTTCCAGCTGTTTCTTTCCCTAGCCTCAAACACCCATCCCCCCTCTTTCCCTAAACCCTAACCCCTGATTTCTCTAACCCTAAACCCCCAACCCCCCCCCCCCCCCCTCCCCAATTCCAAAACTTTTCCTTGTCTTTCCCTTCACCCCAGTCCCTCTGAATGGGTTTAGAGATTTTCCCAGTGCCAGTGTACCCCCAGGATGGTGCAGAGGTAATATCGGTGGCTTTCAGCCTGAGCTCAAGGGTTCAAACCCAAGCTGGACCACATGTCTTTTAGACATTCCTTTAATCCGAGGTTTCCATTATAACTGCATCTCCCCGCAATCACCACCAAGAAGTAATAGCTAAATGCTTTAAACACGGGCTTCGCAGCCAGGGGAACAGGGTTCGGGTCCCGCTCTCTATATTCCCCATCCTCCCCAAACATCTGTAGAGTGTTTATATTGTGGACAGTATTAACTATTATTCTAATCCAAAACCAAAAAAATAAAATAAAAAAATAAATAAATTTTTTTCAGCTTTTTCCTGCTCCGCTTTCTTCTTATGGGAGTGCTTTTTAAATTTTTAAACATCCATTTTACCTCACTTCCCCCAGTTTTTCCTCATTCCCCTAACTTCTCCTTCCCCTTCCCCTAATTCTAATTGATTCTAATTGATTTTATTCATCTTTAAACTCCTAAATTTATGGCATTTTAAGGTGACCCCACTCCCGGGCCCCATGCGCCAGTGCACTTCGTGGTTCCTCTCAAGGAACTACGTACCTTACTATACCTAACCCTAACCCTAACCCTAACCCTACCCTAACCCTACCCTAACCCTAACCCTAACCCCTAACCCTAACCCTAACCCTAAACCCTAACCCTAACCCTAACCCTAACCCTACCCTAACCCTACCCTAACCCTAACCCTAACCTTAACCCTACCCTAACCCTAACCCTAACCCTCTAACCCTAACCCTAACCCTAACCCTAACCCCTAACCCTAACCCTAACCCTAACCCCTAACCCCTAACCCTAACCCTAACCCTAACCCCTAACCCTAACCCTAACCCTAACCCTAACCCCCAACCCTAACCCTAACCCTAACCCTAACTCCCTAACCCTAACCCTAACCCTAACCCTAACCCCCTAACCCTAACCCCCTAACCCTAACCCTAACCCTTTTGACTTCCATGTATAGTCCATTTTCACCTTATTTAGTTGTCTTGCATCTACTTTGTTGATTGCAATTTGAGCCTGCAGAAATATAAAGAATAAAATCTCTTACATTTGATGTTTTGCTTGCAATTTTATCATGTATTGAGGTACTAATAAGTGTTTTGGGGATAACCTTTTCTTGTTTTTATAATGTTTCCCCTTTTATTTCTGAAATTATTTAACTAACAATATTTGTCTATTTTATTCTATTTATATTTCTGTTTAAGGCACCTTCCCCTCATTCCCCCCCCAAAAATAAATGAATTTAAGACATTTATTAAGGCATTTTTCAAGACCTTTCTATTTATGCCTTATTTATTATATTTATAGAAAATATGGACTATTTTTTCCTTACTTCATATTCATTGCCTCTGTAAATAAGTGTAATAATAATAAACAATAAATTAATTATAAATTATGAGTATAGTTAATTTTTATTTATTTATTTATTTATTAACTATTTATTTATTTATTGTATGAATACAGTCAATTTCAAAAATCAATCGCCCCTCTGGTCCAGAACAATCAACAAGTTAAATATGAATCTGACCTTCACCGAGTGAATCTCTTATTTTATGAAAAGAAACTTCTCTCTTTAAAATTATTACTTTGGTTTTTACCTGCATGCTTCTTCTTACTTACTTATTGTATATATTTTAACTAATGACTCTTTACTAAAGCACTTATCATTATTGCTCAGATCATATTTTAATTGTTCTTTACCCAGAAGGGACCCTAAATTTATCATAGCACTAATTTGTTGTTTATTATTGTTATTTTAGTTATATTTTTATTTAAATGTTTATTTGTATGTAAACAAACATATGAATACCTTTTTTTCTTTCCAGCTGTTTCTTTCCCTAGCCTCAAACACCCATCCCCCCTCTTTCCCTAAACCCTAACCCCTGATTTCTCTAACCCTAAACCCCCAACCCCCCCCCCCCCCCCTCCCCAATTCCAAAACTTTTCCTTGTCTTTCCCTTCACCCCAGTCCCTCTGAATGGGTTTAGAGATTTTCCCAGTGCCAGTTTACCCCCAGGATGGTGCAGAGGTAATATCGGTGGCTTTCAGCCTGAGCTCAAGGGTTCAAACCCAAGCTGGACCACATGTCTTTTAGACATTCCTTTAATCCGAGGTTTCCATTATAACTGCATCTCCCCACAATCACCACCAAGAAGTAATAGCTAAATGCTTTAAACACGGGCTTCGCAGCCAGGGGAACAGGGTTCGGGTCCCGCTCTCTATATTCCCCATCCTCCCCAAACATCTGTAGAGTGTTTATATTGTGGACAGTATTAACTATTATTCTAATCCAAAACCAAAAAAATAAATAAAAAAAAATAAAAAAAAAATTTTCATCTTTTTCCTGCTCCGCTTTCTTCTTATGGGAGTGCTTTTTAAATTTTTAAACATCCATTTTACCTCACTTCCCCCAGTTTTTCCTCATTCCCCTAACTTCTCCTTCCCCTTCCCCTAATTCTAATTGATTCTAATTGATTTTATTCATCTTTAAACTCCTAAATTTATGGCATTTTAAGGTGACCCCACTCCCGGGCCCCATGCGCCAGTGCACTTCGTAGTTCCTCTCAAGGAACTACGTACCTTACTATACCTAACCCTAACCCTAACCCTAACCCTACCCTAACCCTACCCTAACCCCAACCCTAACCCCTAACCCTAACCCTAACCCTAACCCTAACCCTAAACCCTAACCCTAACCCTAACCCTAACCCTACCCTAACCCTACCCTAACCCTAACCCTAACCCTACCCTAACCCTAACCCTAACCCTAACCCTCTAACCCTAACCCTAACCCTAACCCCTAACCCTAACCCTAACCCTAACCCCTAACCCCTAACCCTAACCCCTAACCCTAACCCTAACCCTAACCATAACCCCCAACCCTAACCGTAACCCTAACCCTAACCCCCTAACCCTAACCCTAACCCTAACCCTAACCCCCTAACCCTAACCCTAACCCTAACCCTTTTGACTTCCATGTATAGTCCATTTTCACCTTATTTAGTTGTCTTGCATCTACTTTGTTGATTGCAATTTGAACCTGCAGAAATATAAAGAATAAAATCTCTTACATTTGATGTTTTGCTTGCAATTTTATCATGTATTGAGGTACTAATAAGTGTTTTGGGGATAACCTTTTCTTGTTTTTATAATGTTTCCCCTTTTATTTCTGAAATTATTTAACTAACAATATTTGTCTATTTTATTCTATTTATATTTCTGTTTAAGGCACCTTCCCCTCATTCCCCCCCCAAAAATAAATGAATTTAAGACATTTATTAAGGCATTTTTCAAGACCTTTCTATTTATGCCTTATTTATTATATTTATAGAAAATATGGACTATTTTTTCCTAACTTCATATTCATTGCCTCTGTAAATAAGTGTAATAATAAAAAACAATAAATTAATTATAAATTATGAGTATAGTTAATTTTTATTTATTTATTTATTAACTATTTATTTATTTATTTATTGTATGAATACAGTCAATTTCAAAAATCAATCGCCCCTCTGGTCCAGAACAATCAACAAGTTAAATATGAATCTGACCTTCACCGAGTGAATCTCTTATTTTATGAAAAGAAACTTCTCTCTTTAAAATTATTACTTTGGTTTTTACCTGCATGCTTCTTCTTACTTACTTATTGTATATATTTTAACTAATGACTCTTTACTAAAGCACTTATCATTATTGCTCAGATCATATTTTAATTGTTCTTTACCCAGAAGGGACCCTAAATTTATCATAGCACTAATTTGTTGTTTATTATTGTTATTTTAGTTATATATTTATTTAAATGTTTATTTGTATGTAAACAAACATATGAATACCTTTTTTTCTTTCCAGCTGTTTCTTTCCCTAGCCTCAAACACCCATCCCCCCTCTTTCCCTAAACCCTAACCCCTGATTTCTCTAACCCTAAACCCCCAACCCCCCCCCCCTCCCCAATTCCAAAACTTTTCCTTGTCTTTCCCTTCACCCCAGTCCCTCTGAATGGGTTTAGAGATTTTCCCAGTGCCAGTGTACCCCCAGGATGGTGCAGAGGTAATATCGGTGGCTTTCAGCCTGAGCTCAAGGGTTCAAACCCAAGCTGGACCACATGTCTTTTAGACATTCCTTTAATCCGAGGTTTCCATTATAACTGCATCTCCCCGCAATCACCACCAAGAAGTAATAGCTAAATGCTTTAAACACGGGCTTCGCAGCCAGGGGAACAGGGTTCGGGTCCCGCTCTCTATATTCCCCATCCTCCCCAAACATCTGTAGAGTGTTTATATTGTGGACAGTATTAACTATTATTCTAATCCAAAACCAAAAAAATAAAATAAAAAAATAAATAAATTTTTTTCAGCTTTTTCCTGCTCCGCTTTCTTCTTATGGGAGTGCTTTTTAAATTTTTAAACATCCATTTTACCTCACTTCCCCCAGTTTTTCCTCATTCCCCTAACTTCTCCTTCCCCTTCCCCTAATTCTAATTGATTCTAATTGATTTTATTCATCTTTAAACTCCTAAATTTATGGCATTTTAAGGTGACCCCACTCCCGGGCCCCATGCGCCAGTGCACTTCGTGGTTCCTCTCAAGGAACTACGTACCTTACTATACCTAACCCTAACCCTAACCCTAACCCTACCCTAACCCTACCCTAACCCTAACCCTAACCCCTAACCCTAACCCTAACCCTAAACCCTAACCCTAACCCTAACCCTAACCCTACCCTAACCCTACCCTAACCCTAACCCTAACCCTAACCCTAACCCTACCCTAACCCTAACCCTAACCCTCTAACCCTAACCCTAACCCTAACCCCTAACCCTAACCCTAACCCTAACCCCTAACCCCTAACCCTAACCCTAACCCTAACCCCTAACCCTAAC
>NC_090781.1:215000-217500 GCF_040054535.1 Antennarius striatus | reverse complement strand
GCCTTATTTATTATATTTATAGAAAATATGGACTATTTTTTCCTTACTTCATATTCATTGCCTCTGTAAATAAGTGTAATAATAATAAACAATAAATTAATTATAAATTATGAGTATAGTTAATTTTTATTTATTTATTTATTAACTATTTATTTATTTATTTATTGTATGAATACAGTCAATTTCAAAAATCAATCGCCCCTCTGGTCCAGAACAATCAACAAGTTAAATATGAATCTGACCTTCACCGAGTGAATCTCTTATTTTATGAAAAGAAACTTCTCTCTTTAAAATTATTACTTTGGTTTTTACCTGCATGCTTCTTCTTACTTACTTATTGTATATATTTTAACTAATGACTCTTTACTAAAGCACTTATCATTATTGCTCAGATCATATTTTAATTGTTCTTTACCCAGAAGGGACCCTAAATTTATCATAGCACTAATTTGTTGTTTATTATTGTTATTTTAGTTATATATTTATTTAAATGTTTATTTGTATGTAAACAAACATATGAATACCTTTTTTTCTTTCCAGCTGTTTCTTTCCCTAGCCTCAAACACCCATCCCCCCTCTTTCCCTAAACCCTAACCCCTGATTTCTCTAACCCTAAACCCCCAACCCCCCCCCCCCTCCCCAATTCCAAAACTTTTCCTTGTCTTTCCCTTCACCCCAGTCCCTCTGAATGGGTTTAGAGATTTTCCCAGTGCCAGTGTACCCCCAGGATGGTGCAGAGGTAATATCGGTGGCTTTCAGCCTGAGCTCAAGGGTTCAAACCCAAGCTGGACCACATGTCTTTTAGACATTCCTTTAATCCGAGGTTTCCATTATAACTGCATCTCCCCGCAATCACCACCAAGAAGTAATAGCTAAATGCTTTAAACACGGGCTTCGCAGCCAGGGGAACAGGGTTCGGGTCCCGCTCTCTATATTCCCCATCCTCCCCAAACATCTGTAGAGTGTTTATATTGTGGACAGTATTAACTATTATTCTAATCCAAAACCAAAAAAATAAAATAAAAAAATAAATAAATTTTTTTCAGCTTTTTCCTGCTCCGCTTTCTTCTTATGGGAGTGCTTTTTAAAATTTTAAACATCCATTTTACCTCACTTCCCCCAGTTTTTCCTCATTCCCCTAACTTCTCCTTCCCCTTCCCCTAATTCTAATTGATTCTAATTGATTTTATTCATCTTTAAACTCCTAAATTTATGGCATTTTAAGGTGACCCCACTCCCGGGCCCCATGCGCCAGTGCACTTCGTGGTTCCTCTCAAGGAACTACGTACCTTACTATACCTAACCCTAACCCTAACCCTAACCTAACCCTACCCTAACCCTAACCCTAACCCCTAACCCTAACCCTAACCCTAACCCTAAACCCTAACCCTAACCCTAACCCTACCCTAACCCTACCCTAACCCTAACCCTAACCCTAACCCTACCCTAACCCTAACCCTAACCCTAACCCTCTAACCCTAACCCTAACCCTAACCCTAACCCCTAACCCTAACCCTAACCCTAACCCTAACCCCTAACCCCTAACCCTAACCCTAACCCTAACCCTAACCCCTAACCCTAACCCTAACCCTAACCCTAACCCCCAACCCTAACCCTAACCCTAACCCTAACCCCCTAACCCTAACCCTAACCCTAACCCTAACCCCCTAACCCTAACCCTAACCCTAACCCTTTTGACTTCCATGTATAGTCCATTTTCACCTTATTTAGTTGTCTTGCATCTACTTTGTTGATTGCAATTTGAGCCTGCAGAAATATAAAGAATAAAATCTCTTACATTTGATGTTTTGCTTGCAATTTTATCATGTATTGAGGTACTAATAAGTGTTTTGGGGATAACCTTTTCTTGTTTTTATAATGTTTCCCCTTTTATTTCTGAAATTATTTAACTAACAATATTTGTCTATTTTATTCTATTTATATTTCTGTTTAAGGCACCTTCCCCTCATTCCCCCCCCAAAAATAAATGAATTTAAGACATTTATTAAGGCATTTTTCAAGACCTTTCTATTTATGCCTTATTTATTATATTTATAGAAAATATGGACTATTTTTTCCTTACTTCATATTCATTGCCTCTGTAAATAAGTGTAATAATAATAAACAATAAATTAATTATAAATTATGAGTATAGTTAATTTTTATTTATTTATTTATTAACTATTTATTTATTTATTTATTGTATGAATACAGTCAATTTCAAAAATCAATCGCCCCTCTGGTCCAGAACAATCAACAAGTTAAATATGAATCTGACCTTCACCGAGTGAATCTCTTATTTTATGAAAAGAAACTTCTCTCTTTAAAATTATTACTTTGGTTTTTACCTGCATGCTTCTTCTTACTTACTTATTGTATATATTTTAACTAATGACTCTTTACTAAAGCACTTATCATTATTGCTCAGATCATATTTTAATTGTTCTTTACCCAGAAGGGACCCTAAATTTATCATAGCACTAATTTGTTGTTTATTATT
>NC_090781.1:200000-202500 GCF_040054535.1 Antennarius striatus | reverse complement strand
TGGACCACATGTCTTTTAGACATTCCTTTAATCCGAGGTTTCCATTATAACTGCATCTCCCCGCAATCACCACCAAGAAGTAATAGCTAAATGCTTTAAACACGGGCTTCGCAGCCAGGGGAACAGGGTTCGGGTCCCGCTCTCTATATTCCCCATCCTCCCCAAACATCTGTAGAGTGTTTATATTGTGGACAGTATTAACTATTATTCTAATCCAAAACCAAAAAAATAAAATAAAAAAATAAATAAATTTTTTTCAGCTTTTTCCTGCTCCGCTTTCTTCTTATGGGATTGCTTTTTAAATTTTTAAACATCCATTTTACCTCACTTCCCCCAGTTTTTCCTCATTCCCCTAACTTCTCCTTCCCCTTCCCCTAATTCTAATTGATTCTAATTGATTTTATTCATCTTTAAACTCCTAAATGTATGGCATTTTAAGGTGACCCCACTCCCGGGCCCCATGCGCCAGTGCACTTCGTGGTTCCTCTCAAGGAACTACGTACCTTACTATACCTAACCCTAACCCTAACCCTAACCCTACCCTAACCCTACCCTAACCCTAACCCTAACCCTAACCCCTAACCCTAACCCTAACCCTAACCCTAAACCCTAACCCTACCCTAACCCTACCCCTACCCTAACCCTAACCCTAACCCTAACCCTACCCTAACCCTAACCCTAACCCTAACCCTCTAACCCTAACCCTAACCCTAACCCCTAACCCTAACCCTAACCCTAACCCTAACCCCTAACCCCTAACCCTAACCCTAACCCCTAACCCTAACCCTAACCCTAACCCTAACCCCCAACCCTAACCCTAACCCTAACCCTAACCCTAACCCTAACCCCCTAACCCTAACCCTAACCCTAACCCCCTAACCCTAACCCTAACCCTAACCCTAACCCTTTTGACTTCCATGTATAGTCCATTTTCACCTTATTTAGTTGTCTTGCATCTACTTTGTTGATTGCAATTTGAGCCTGCAGAAATATAAAGAATAAAATCTCTTACATTTGATGTTTTGCTTGCAATTTTATCATGTATTGAGGTACTAATAAGTGTTTTGGGGATAACCTTTTCTTGTTTTTATAATGTTTCCCCTTTTATTTCTGAAATTATTTAACTAACAATATTTGTCTATTTTATTCTATTTATATTTCTGTTTAAGGCACCTTCCCCTCATTCCCCCCCCAAAAATAAATGAATTTAAGACATTTATTAAGGCATTTTTCAAGACCTTTCTATTTATGCCTTATTTATTATATTTATAGAAAATATGGACTATTTTTTCCTTACTTCATATTCATTGCCTCTGTAAATAAGTGTAATAATAATAAACAATAAATTAATTATAAATTATGAGTATAGTTAATTTTTATTTATTTATTTATTAACTATTTATTTATTTATTGTATGAATACAGTCAATTTCAAAAATCAATCGCCCCTCTGGTCCAGAACAATCAACAAGTTAAATATGAATCTGACCTTCACCGAGTGAATCTCTTATTTTATGAAAAGAAACTTCTCTCTTTAAAATTATTACTTTGGTTTTTACCTGCATGCTTCTTCTTACTTACTTATTGTATATATTTTAACTAATGACTCTTTACTAAAGCACTTATCATTATTGCTCAGATCATATTTTAATTGTTCTTTACCCAGAAGGGACCCTAAATTTATCATAGCACTAATATGTTGTTTATTATTGTTATTTTAGTTATATATTTATTTAAATGTTTATTTGTATGTAAACAAACATATGAATACCTTTTTTTCTTTCCAGCTGTTTCTTTCCCTAGCCTCAAACACCCATCCCCCCTCTTTCCCTAAACCCTAACCCCTGATTTCTCTAACCCTAAACCCCCAACCCCCCCCCCCCTCCCCAATTCCAAAACTTTTCCTTGTCTTTCCCTTCACCCCAGTCCCTCTGAATGGGTTTAGAGATTTTCCCAGTGCCAGTGTACCCCCAGGATGGTGCAGAGGTAATATCGGTGGCTTTCAGCCTGAGCTCAAGGGTTCAAACCCAAGCTGGACCACATGTCTTTTAGACATTCCTTTAATCCGAGGTTTCCATTATAACTGCATCTCCCCGCAATCACCACCAAGAAGTAATAGCTAAATGCTTTAAACACGGGCTTCGCAGCCAGGGGAACAGGGTTCGGGTCCCGCTCTCTATATTCCCCATCCTCCCCAAACATCTGTAGAGTGTTTATATTGTGGACAGTATTAACTATTATTCTAATCCAAAACCAAAAAAATAAAATAAAAAAATAAATAAATTTTTTTCAGCTTTTTCCTGCTCCGCTTTCTTCTTATGGGAGTGCTTTTTAAATTTTTAAACATCCATTTTACCTCACTTCCCCCAGTTTTTCCTCATTCCCCTAACTTCTCCTTCCCCTTCCCCTAATTCTAATTGATTCTAATTGATTTTATTCATCTTTAAACTCCTAAATTTATGGCATTTTAAGGTGACCCCACTCCCGGGCCCCATGCGCCA
>NC_090781.1:185000-190000 GCF_040054535.1 Antennarius striatus | reverse complement strand
CGCTTTCTTCTTATGGGATTGCTTTTTAAATTTTTAAACATCCATTTTACCTCACTTCCCCCAGTTTTTCCTCATTCCCCTAACTTCTCCTTCCCCTTCCCCTAATTCTAATTGATTCTAATTGATTTTATTCATCTTTAAACTCCTAAATGTATGGCATTTTAAGGTGACCCCACTCCCGGGCCCCATGCGCCAGTGCACTTCGTGGTTCCTCTCAAGGAACTACGTACCTTACTATACCTAACCCTAACCCTAACCCTAACCCTACCCTAACCCTACCCTAACCCTAACCCTAACCCTAACCCCTAACCCTAACCCTAACCCTAACCCTAAACCCTAACCCTAACCCTACCCTAACCCTACCCTAACCCTAACCCTACCCTAACCCTACCCTAACCCTAACCCTAACCCTAACCCTACCCTAACCCTAACCCTAACCCTAACCCTCTAACCCTAACCCTAACCCTAACCCCTAACCCTAACCCTAACCCCTAACCCCTAACCCTAACCCTAACCCCTAACCCTAACCCTAACCCTAACCCCCAACCCTAACCCTAACCCTAACCCTAACCCTAACCCCCTAACCCTAACCCTAACCCTAACCCTAACCCCCTAACCCTAACCCTAACCCTAACCCTAACCCTTTTGACTTCCATGTATAGTCCATTTTCACCTTATTTAGTTGTCTTGCATCTACTTTGTTGATTGCAATTTGAGCCTGCAGAAATATAAAGAATAAAATCTCTTACATTTGATGTTTTGCTTGCAATTTTATCATGTATTGAGGTACTAATAAGTGTTTTGGGGATAACCTTTTCTTGTTTTTATAATGTTTCCCCTTTTATTTCTGAAATTATTTAACTAACAATATTTGTCTATTTTATTCTATTTATATTTCTGTTTAAGGCACCTTCCCCTCATTCCCCCCAAAAAAATAAATGAATTTAAGACATTTATTAAGGCATTTTTCAAGACCTTTCTATTTATGCCTTATTTATTATATTTATAGAAAATATGGACTATTTTTTCCTTACTTCATATTCATTGCCTCTGTAAATAAGTGTAATAATAATAAACAATAAATTAATTATAAATTATGAGTATAGTTAATTTTTATTTATTTATTTATTAACTATTTATTTATTTATTTATTGTATGAATACAGTCAATTTCAAAAATCAATCGCCCCTCTGGTCCAGAACAATCAACAAGTTAAATATGAATCTGACCTTCACCGAGTGAATCTCTTATTTTATGAAAAGAAACTTCTCTCTTTAAAATTATTACTTTGGTTTTTACCTGCATGCTTCTTCTTACTTACTTATTGTATATATTTTAACTAATGACTCTTTACTAAAGCACTTATCATTATTGCTCAGATCATATTTTAATTGTTCTTTACCCAGAAGGGACCCTAAATTTATCATAGCACTAATTTGTTGTTTATTATTGTTATTTTAGTTATATATTTATTTAAATGTTTATTTGTATGTAAACAAACATATGAATACCTTTTTTTCTTTCCAGCTGTTTCTTTCCCTAGCCTCAAACACCCATCCCCCCTCTTTCCCTAAACCCTAACCCCTGATTTCTCTAACCCTAAACCCCCAACCCCCCCCCCCCCTCCCCAATTCCAAAACTTTTCCTTGTCTTTCCCTTCACCCCAGTCCCTCTGAATGGGTTTAGAGATTTTCCCAGTGCCAGTGTACCCCCAGGATGGTGCAGAGGTAATATCGGTGGCTTTCAGCCTGAGCTCAAGGGTTCAAACCCAAGCTGGACCACATGTCTTTTAGACATTCCTTTAATCCGAGGTTTCCATTATAACTGCATCTCCCCGCAATCACCACCAAGAAGTAATAGCTAAATGCTTTAAACACGGGCTTCGCAGCCAGGGGAACAGGGTTCGGGTCCCGCTCTCTATATTCCCCATCCTCCCCAAACATCTGTAGAGTGTTTATATTGTGGACAGTATTAACTATTATTCTAATCCAAAACCAAAAAAATAAAATAAAAAAATAAATAAATTTTTTTCAGCTTTTTCCTGCTCCGCTTTCTTCTTATGGGATTGCTTTTTAAATTTTTAAACATCCATTTTACCTCACTTCCCCCAGTTTTTCCTCATTCCCCTAACTTCTCCTTCCCCTTCCCCTAATTCTAATTGATTCTAATTGATTTTATTCATCTTTAAACTCCTAAATGTATGGCATTTTAAGGTGACCCCACTCCCGGGCCCCATGCGCCAGTGCACTTCGTGGTTCCTCTCAAGGAACTACGTACCTTACTATACCTAACCCTAACCCTAACCCTAACCCTACCCTAACCCTACCCTAACCCTAACCCTAACCCTAACCCCTAACCCTAACCCTAACCCTAACCCTAAACCCTAACCCTACCCTAACCCTACCCCTACCCTAACCCTAACCCTAACCCTAACCCTACCCTAACCCTAACCCTAACCCTAACCCTCTAACCCTAACCCTAACCCTAACCCCTAACCCTAACCCTAACCCTAACCCTAACCCCTAACCCCTAACCCTAACCCTAACCCCTAACCCTAACCCTAACCCTAACCCTAACCCCCAACCCTTACCCTAACCCTAACCCTAACCCTAACCCTAACCCCCTAACCCTAACCCTAACCCTAACCCTAACCCCCTAACCCTAACCCTAACCCTAACCCTAACCCTTTTGACTTCCATGTATAGTCCATTTTCACCTTATTTAGTTGTCTTGCATCTACTTTGTTGATTGCAATTTGAGCCTGCAGAAATATAAAGAATAAAATCTCTTACATTTGATGTTTTGCTTGCAATTTTATCATGTATTGAGGTACTAATAAGTGTTTTGGGGATAACCTTTTCTTGTTTTTATAATGTTTCCCCTTTTATTTCTGAAATTATTTAACTAACAATATTTGTCTATTTTATTCTATTTATATTTCTGTTTAAGGCACCTTCCCCTCATTCCCCCCCCAAAAATAAATGAATTTAAGACATTTATTAAGGCATTTTTCAAGACCTTTCTATTTATGCCTTATTTATTATATTTATAGAAAATATGGACTATTTTTTCCTTACTTCATATTCATTGCCTCTGTAAATAAGTGTAATAATAATAAACAATAAATTAATTATAAATTATGAGTATAGTTAATTTTTATTTATTTATTTATTAACTATTTATTTATTTATTGTATGAATACAGTCAATTTCAAAAATCAATCGCCCCTCTGGTCCAGAACAATCAACAAGTTAAATATGAATCTGACCTTCACCGAGTGAATCTCTTATTTTATGAAAAGAAACTTCTCTCTTTAAAATTATTACTTTGGTTTTTACCTGCATGATTCTTCTTACTTACTTATTGTATATATTTTAACTAATGACTCTTTACTAAAGCACTTATCATTATTGCTCAGATCATATTTTAATTGTTCTTTACCCAGAAGGGACCCTAAATTTATCATAGCACTAATATGTTGTTTATTATTGTTATTTTAGTTATATATTTATTTAAATGTTTATTTGTATGTAAACAAACATATGAATACCTTTTTTTCTTTCCAGCTGTTTCTTTCCCTAGCCTCAAACACCCATCCCCCCTCTTTCCCTAAACCCTAACCCCTGATTTCTCTAACCCTAAACCCCCAACCCCCCCCCCCCTCCCCAATTCCAAAACTTTTCCTTGTCTTTCCCTTCACCCCAGTCCCTCTGAATGGGTTTAGAGATTTTCCCAGTGCCAGTGTACCCCCAGGATGGTGCAGAGGTAATATCGGTGGCTTTCAGCCTGAGCTCAAGGGTTCAAACCCAAGCTGGACCACATGTCTTTTAGACATTCCTTTAATCCGAGGTTTCCATTATAACTGCATCTCCCCGCAATCACCACCAAGAAGTAATAGCTAAATGCTTTAAACACGGGCTTCGCAGCCAGGGGAACAGGGTTCGGGTCCCGCTCTCTATATTCCCCATCCTCCCCAAACATCTGTAGAGTGTTTATATTGTGGACAGTATTAACTATTATTCTAATCCAAAACCAAAAAAATAAAATAAAAAAATAAATAAATTTTTTTCAGCTTTTTCCTGCTCCGCTTTCTTCTTATGGGAGTGCTTTTTAAATTTTTAAACATCCATTTTACCTCACTTCCCCCAGTTTTTCCTCATTCCCCTAACTTCTCCTTCCCCTTCCCCTAATTCTAATTGATTCTAATTGATTTTATTCATCTTTAAACTCCTAAATTTATGGCATTTTAAGGTGACCCCACTCCCGGGCCCCATGCGCCAGTGCACTTCGTGGTTCCTCTCAAGGAACTACGTACCTTACTATACCTAACCCTAACCCTAACCCTAACCCTACCCTAACCCTACCCTAACCCTAACCCTAACCCCTAACCCTAACCCTAACCCTAAACCCTAACCCTAACCCTAACCCTAACCCTACCCTAACCCTAACCCTAACCCTAACCCTACCCTAACCCTAACCCTAACCCTCTAACCCTAACCCTAACCCTAACCCCTAACCCTAACCCTAACCCTAACCCTAACCCCTAACCCCTAACCCTAACCCTAACCCTAACCCCTAACCCTAACCCTAACCCTAACCCCCAACCCTAACCCTAACCCTAACCCTAACCCTAACCCCCTAACCCTAACCCTAACCCTAACCCTAACCCCCTAACCCTAACCCTAACCCTAACCCTAACCCTTTTGACTTCCATGTATAGTCCATTTTCACCTTATTTAGTTGTCTTGCATCTACTTTGTTGATTGCAATTTGAGCCTGCAGAAATATAAAGAATAAAATCTCTTACATTTGATGTTTTGCTTGCAATTTTATCATGTATTGAGGTACTAATAAGTGTTTTGGGGATAACCTTTTCTTGTTTTTATAATGTTTCCCCTTTTATTTCTGAAATTATTTAACTAACAATATTTGTCTATTTTATTCTATTTATATTTCTGTTTAAGGCACCTTCCCCTCATTCCCCCCCCAAAAATAAGTGA
>NC_090781.1:177500-180000 GCF_040054535.1 Antennarius striatus | reverse complement strand
ATGCTTTAAACACGGGCTTCGCAGCCAGGGGAACAGGGTTCGGGTCCCGCTCTCTATATTCCCCATCCTCCCCAAACATCTGTAGAGTGTTTATATTGTGGACAGTATTAACTATTATTCTAATCCAAAACCAAAAAAATAAAATAAAAAAATAAATAAATTTTTTTCAGCTTTTTCCTGCTCCGCTTTCTTCTTATGGGAGTGCTTTTTAAATTTTTAAACATCCATTTTACCTCACTTCCCCCAGTTTTTCCTCATTCCCCTAACTTCTCCTTCCCCTTCCCCTAATTCTAATTGATTCTAATTGATTTTATTCATCTTTAAACTCCTAAATTTATGGCATTTTAAGGTGACCCCACTCCCGGGCCCCATGCGCCAGTGCACTTCGTGGTTCCTCTCAAGGAACTACGTACCTTACTATACCTAACCCTAACCCTAACCCTAACCCTACCCTAACCCTACCCTAACCCTAACCCTAACCCCTAACCCTAACCCTAACCCTAAACCCTAACCCTAACCCTAACCCTAACCCTACCCTAACCCTAACCCTAACCCTAACCCTACCCTAACCCTAACCCTAACCCTAACCCTCTAACCCTAACCCTAACCCTAACCCCTAACCCTAACCCTAACCCTAACCCTAACCCCTAACCCCTAACCCTAACCCTAACCCTAACCCCTAACCCTAACCCTAACCCTAACCCCCAACCCTAACCCTAACCCTAACCCTAACCCTAACCCTAACCCCCTAACCCTAACCCTAACCCTAACCCTAACCCCCTAACCCTAACCCTAACCCTAACCCTAACCCTTTTGACTTCCATGTATAGTCCATTTTCACCTTATTTAGTTGTCTTGCATCTACTTTGTTGATTGCAATTTGAGCCTGCAGAAATATAAAGAATAAAATCTCTTACATTTGATGTTTTGCTTGCAATTTTATCATGTATTGAGGTACTAATAAGTGTTTTGGGGATAACCTTTTCTTGTTTTTATAATGTTTCCCCTTTTATTTCTGAAATTATTTAACTAACAATATTTGTCTATTTTATTCTATTTATATTTCTGTTTAAGGCACCTTCCCCTCATTCCCCCCCCAAAAATAAATGAATTTAAGACATTTATTAAGGCATTTTTCAAGACCTTTCTATTTATGCCTTATTTATTATATTTATAGAAAATATGGACTATTTTTTCCTTACTTCATATTCATTGCCTCTGTAAATAAGTGTAATAATAATAAACAATAAATTAATTATAAATTATGAGTATAGTTAATTTTTATTTATTTATTTATTAACTATTTATTTATTTATTGTATGAATACAGTCAATTTCAAAAATCAATCGCCCCTCTGGTCCAGAACAATCAACAAGTTAAATATGAATCTGACCTTCACCGAGTGAATCTCTTATTTTATGAAAAGAAACTTCTCTCTTTAAAATTATTACTTTGGTTTTTACCTGCATGCTTCTTCTTACTTACTTATTGTATATATTTTAACTAATGACTCTTTACTAAAGCACTTATCATTATTGCTCAGATCATATTTTAATTGTTCTTTACCCAGAAGGGACCCTAAATTTATCATAGCACTAATTTGTTGTTTATTATTGTTATTTTAGTTATATATTTATTTAAATGTTTATTTGTATGTAAACAAACATATGAATACCTTTTTTTCTTTCCAGCTGTTTCTTTCCCTAGCCTCAAACACCCATCCCCCCTCTTTCCCTAAACCCTAACCCCTGATTTCTCTAACCCTAAACCCCCAACCCCCCCCCCCTCCCCAATTCCAAAACTTTTCCTTGTCTTTCCCTTCACCCCAGTCCCTCTGAATGGGTTTAGAGATTTTCCCAGTGCCAGTGTACCCCCAGGATGGTGCAGAGGTAATATCGGTGGCTTTCAGCCTGAGCTCAAGGGTTCAAACCCAAGCTGGACCACATGTCTTTTAGACATTCCTTTAATCCGAGGTTTCCATTATAACTGCATCTCCCCGCAATCACCACCAAGAAGTAATAGCTAAATGCTTTAAACACGGGCTTCGCAGCCAGGGGAACAGGGTTCGGGTCCCGCTCTCTATATTCCCCATCCTCCCCAAACATCTGTAGAGTGTTTATATTGTGGACAGTATTAACTATTATTCTAATCCAAAACCAAAAAAATAAAATAAAAAAATAAATAAATTTTTTTCAGCTTTTTCCTGCTCCGCTTTCTTCTTATGGGAGTGCTTTTTAAATTTTTAAACATCCATTTTACCTCACTTCCCCCAGTTTTTCCTCATTCCCCTAACTTCTCCTTCCCCTTCCCCTAATTCTAATTGATTCTAATTGATTTTATTCATCTTTAAACTCCTAAATTTATGGCATTTTAAGGTGACCCCACTCCCGGGCCCCATGCGCCAGTGCACTTCGTGGTTCCTCTCAAGGAACTACGTACCTTACTATACCTAACCCTAACCCTAACCCTAACCCTACCCTAACCCTACCCTAACCCTAAC
>NC_090781.1:167500-172500 GCF_040054535.1 Antennarius striatus | reverse complement strand
TTATTTTATGAAAAGAAACTTCTCTCTTTAAAATTATTACTTTGGTTTTTACCTGCATGCTTCTTCTTACTTACTTATTGTATATATTTTAACTAATGACTCTTTACTAAAGCACTTATCATTATTGCTCAGATCATATTTTAATTGTTCTTTACCCAGAAGGGACCCTAAATTTATCATAGCACTAATATGTTGTTTATTATTGTTATTTTAGTTATATATTTATTTAAATGTTTATTTGTATGTAAACAAACATATGAATACCTTTTTTTCTTTCCAGCTGTTTCTTTCCCTAGCCTCAAACACCCATCCCCCCTCTTTCCCTAAACCCTAACCCCTGATTTCTCTAACCCTAAACCCCCAACCCCCCCCCCCCCCCCCCTCCCCAATTCCAAAACTTTTCCTTGTCTTTCCCTTCACCCCAGTCCCTCTGAATGGGTTTAGAGATTTTCCCAGTGCCAGTGTACCCCCAGGATGGTGCAGAGGTAATATCGGTGGCTTTCAGCCTGAGCTCAAGGGTTCAAACCCAAGCTGGACCACATGTCTTTTAGACATTCCTTTAATCCGAGGTTTCCATTATAACTGCATCTCCCGCAATCACCACCAAGAAGTAATAGCTAAATGCTTTAAACACGGGCTTCGCAGCCAGGGGAACAGGGTTCGGGTCCCGCTCTCTATATTCCCCATCCTCCCCAAACATCTGTAGAGTGTTTATATTGTGGACAGTATTAACTATTATTCTAATCCAAAACCAAAAAAATAAAATAAAAAAATAAATAAATTTTTTTCAGCTTTTTCCTGCTCCGCTTTCTTCTTATGGGATTGCTTTTTAAATTTTTAAACATCCATTTTACCTCACTTCCCCCAGTTTTTCCTCATTCCCCTAACTTCTCCTTCCCCTTCCCCTAATTCTAATTGATTCTAATTGATTTTATTCATCTTTAAACTCCTAAATGTATGGCATTTTAAGGTGACCCCACTCCCGGGCCCCATGCGCCAGTGCACTTCGTGGTTCCTCTCAAGGAACTACGTACCTTACTATACCTAACCCTAACCCTAACCCTAACCCTAACCCTACCCTAACCCTACCCTAACCCTAACCCTAACCTAACCCTAACCCTAACCCTAACCCTAACCCTAAACCCTAACCCTACCCTAACCCTACCCCTACCCTAACCCTAACCCTAACCCTAACCCTACCCTAACCCTAACCCTAACCCTCTAACCCTAACCCTAACCCTAACCCCTAACCCTAACCCTAACCCTAACCCTAACCCCTAACCCCTAACCCTAACCCTAACCCCTAACCCTAACCCTAACCCTAACCCTAACCCCCAACCCTAACCCTAACCCTAACCCTAACCCTAACCCTAACCCCCTAACCCTAACCCTAACCCTAACCCCCTAACCCTAACCCTAACCCTAACCCTAACCCTTTTGACTTCCATGTATAGTCCATTTTCACCTTATTTAGTTGTCTTGCATCTACTTTGTTGATTGCAATTTGAGCCTGCAGAAATATAAAGAATAAAATCTCTTACATTTGATGTTTTGCTTGCAATTTTATCATGTATTGAGGTACTAATAAGTGTTTTGGGATAACCTTTTCTTGTTTTTATAATGTTTCCCCTTTTATTTCTGAAATTATTTAACTAACAATATTTGTCTATTTTATTCTATTTATATTTCTGTTTAAGGCACCTTCCCCTCATTCCCCCCCCAAAAATAAATGAATTTAAGACATTTATTAAGGCATTTTTCAAGACCTTTCTATTTATGCCTTATTTATTATATTTATAGAAAATATGGACTATTTTTTCCTTACTTCATATTCATTGCCTCTGTAAATAAGTGTAATAATAATAAACAATAAATTAATTATAAATTATGAGTATAGTTAATTTTTATTTATTTATTTATTAACTATTTATTTATTTATTGTATGAATACAGTCAATTTCAAAAATCAATCGCCCCTCTGGTCCAGAACAATCAACAAGTTAAATATGAATCTGACCTTCACCGAGTGAATCTCTTATTTTATGAAAAGAAACTTCTCTCTTTAAAATTATTACTTTGGTTTTTACCTGCATGCTTCTTCTTACTTACTTATTGTATATATTTTAACTAATGACTCTTTACTAAAGCACTTATCATTATTGCTCAGATCATATTTTAATTGTTCTTTACCCAGAAGGGACCCTAAATTTATCATAGCACTAATATGTTGTTTATTATTGTTATTTTAGTTATATATTTATTTAAATGTTTATTTGTATGTAAACAAACATATGAATACCTTTTTTTCTTTCCAGCTGTTTCTTTCCCTAGCCTCAAACACCCATCCCCCCTCTTTCCCTAAACCCTAACCCCTGATTTCTCTAACCCTAAACCCCCAACCCCCCCCCCCCCTCCCCAATTCCAAAACTTTTCCTTGTCTTTCCCTTCACCCCAGTCCCTCTGAATGGGTTTAGAGATTTTCCCAGTGCCAGTGTACCCCCAGGATGGTGCAGAGGTAATATCGGTGGCTTTCAGCCTGAGCTCAAGGGTTCAAACCCAAGCTGGACCACATGTCTTTTAGACATTCCTTTAATCCGAGGTTTCCATTATAACTGCATCTCCCCGCAATCACCACCAAGACGTAATAGCTAAATGCTTTAAACACGGGCTTCGCAGCCAGGGGAACAGGGTTCGGGTCCCGCTCTCTATATTCCCCATCCTCCCCAAACATCTGTAGAGTGTTTATATTGTGGACAGTATTAACTATTATTCTAATCCAAAACCAAAAAAATAAAATAAAAAAATAAATAAATTTTTTTCAGCTTTTTCCTGCTCCGCTTTCTTCTTATGGGAGTGCTTTTTAAATTTTTAAACATCCATTTTACCTCACTTCCCCCAGTTTTTCCTCATTCCCCTAACTTCTCCTTCCCCTTCCCCTAATTCTAATTGATTCTAATTGATTTTATTCATCTTTAAACTCCTAAATTTATGGCATTTTAAGGTGACCCCACTCCCGGGCCCCATGCGCCAGTGCACTTCGTGGTTCCTCTCAAGGAACTACGTACCTTACTATACCTAACCCTAACCCTAACCCTAACCCTACCCTAACCCTACCCTAACCCTAACCCTAACCCCTAACCCTAACCCTAACCCTAAACCCTAACCCTAACCCTAACCCTACCCTAACCCTAACCCTAACCCTAACCCTACCCTAACCCTAACCCTAACCCTAACCCTCTAACCCTAACCCTAACCCTAACCCCTAACCCTAACCCTAACCCTAACCCTAACCCCTAACCCCTAACCCTAACCCTAACCCCTAACCCTAACCCTAACCCTAACCCTAACCCCCAACCCTAACCCTAACCCTAACCCTAACCCTAACCCTAACCCCCTAACCCTAACCCTAACCCTAACCCTAACCCCCTAACCCTAACCCTAACCCTAACCCTAACCCTTTTGACTTCCATGTATAGTCCATTTTCACCTTATTTAGTTGTCTTGCATCTACTTTGTTGATTGCAATTTGAGCCTGCAGAAATATAAAGAATAAAATCTCTTACATTTGATGTTTTGCTTGCAATTTTATCATGTATTGAGGTACTAATAAGTGTTTTGGGGATAACCTTTTCTTGTTTTTATAATGTTTCCCCTTTTATTTCTGAAATTATTTAACTAACAATATTTGTCTATTTTATTCTATTTATATTTCTGTTTAAGGCACCTTCCCCTCATTCCCCCCCCAAAAATAAGTGAATTTAAGACATTTATTAAGGCATTTTTCAAGACCTTTCTATTTATGCCTTATTTATTATATTTATAGAAAATATGGACTATTTTTTCCTTACTTCATATTCATTGCCTCTGTAAATAAGTGTAATAATAATAAACAATAAATTAATTATAAATTATGAGTATAGTTAATTTTTATTTATTTATTTATTAACTATTTATTTATTTATTGTATGAATACAGTCAATTTCAAAAATCAATCGCCCCTCTGGTCCAGAACAATCAACAAGTTAAATATGAATCTGACCTTCACCGAGTGAATCTCTTATTTTATGAAAAGAAACTTCTCTCTTTAAAATTATTACTTTGGTTTTTACCTGCATGCTTCTTCTTACTTACTTATTGTATATATTTTAACTAATGACTCTTTACTAAAGCACTTATCATTATTGCTCAGATCATATTTTAATTGTTCTTTACCCAGAAGGGACCCTAAATTTATCATAGCACTAATTTGTTGTTTATTATTGTTATTTTAGTTATATATTTATTTAAATGTTTATTTGTATGTAAACAAACATATGAATACCTTTTTTTCTTTCCAGCTGTTTCTTTCCCTAGCCTCAAACACCCATCCCCCCTCTTTCCCTAAACCCTAACCCCTGATTTCTCTAACCCTAAACCCCCAACCCCCCCCCCCCTCCCCAATTCCAAAACTTTTCCTTGTCTTTCCCTTCACCCCAGTCCCTCTGAATGGGTTTAGAGATTTTCCCAGTGCCAGTGTACCCCCAGGATGGTGCAGAGGTAATATCGGTGGCTTTCAGCCTGAGCTCAAGGGTTCAAACCCAAGCTGGACCACATGTCTTTTAGACATTCCTTTAATCCGAGGTTTCCATTATAACTGCATCTCCCCGCAATCACCACCAAGACGTAATAGCTAAATGCTTTAAACACGGGCTTCGCAGCCAGGGGAACAGGGTTCGGGTCCCGCTCTCTATATTCCCCATCCTCCCCAAACATCTGTAGAGTGTTTATATTGTGGACAGTATTAACTATTATTCTAATCCAAAACCAAAAAAATAAAATAAAAAAATAAATAAATTTTTTTCAGCTTTTTCCTGCTCCGCTTTCTTCTTATGGGAGTGCTTTTTAAATTTTTAAACATCCATTTTACCTCACTTCCCCCAGTTTTTCCTCATTCCCCTAACTTCTCCTTCCCCTTCCCCTAATTCTAATTGATTCTAATTGATTTTATTCATCTTTAAACTC
>NC_090781.1:145000-150000 GCF_040054535.1 Antennarius striatus | reverse complement strand
TCATTATTGCTCAGATCATATTTTAATTGTTCTTTACCCAGAAGGGACCCTAAATTTATCATAGAATTAATTTGTTGTTTATTATTGTTATTTTAGTTATATATTTATTTAAATGTTTATTTGTATGTAAACAAACATATGAATACCTTTTTTTCTTTCCAGCTGTTTCTTTCCCTAGCCTCAAACACCCATCCCCCCTCTTTCCCTAAACCCTAACCCCTGATTTCTCTAACCCTAAACCCCCAACCCCCCCCCCTTCCCCAATTCCAAAACTTTTCCTTGTCTTTCCCTTCACCCCAGTCCCTCTGAATGGGTTTAGAGATTTTCCCAGTGCCAGTGTACCCCCAGGATGGTGCAGAGGTAATATCGGTGGCTTTCAGCCTGAGCTCAAGGGTTCAAACCCAAGCTGGACCACATGTCTTTTAGACATTTCTTTAATCCGAGGTTTCCATTATAACTGCATCTCCCCGCAATCACCACCAAGAAGTAATAGCTAAATGCTTTAAACACGGGCTTCGCAGCCAGGGGAACAGGGTTCGTGTCCCGCTCTCTATATTCCCCATCCTCCCCAAACATCTGTAGAGTGTTTATATTGTGGACAGTATTAACTATTATTCTAATCCAAAACCAAAAAAAAAAAAAAAAAAATTAAAAAAAAATTTTTCAGCTTTTTCCTGCTCCGCTTTCTTCTTATGGGAGTGCTTTTTACATTTTTAAACATCCATTTTACCTCACTTCCCCCAGTTTTTCCTCATTCCTCTAACTTCTCCTTCCCCTTCCCCTAATTCTAATTGATTCTAATTGATTTTATTCATCTTTAAACTCCTAAATTTATGGCATTTTAAGGTGACCCCACTCCCGGGCCCCATGCGCCAGTGCACTTCGTAGTTCCTCTCAAGGAACTACGTACCTTACTATACCTAACCCTAACCCTAACCCTACCCTAACCCTACCCTAACCCTAACCCTAACCCTAACCCCTAACCCTAACCCTAACCCTAACCCTAAACCCTAACCCTAACCCTAACCCTAACCCTACCCTAACCCTACCCTAACCCTAACCCTAACCCTACCCTAACCCTAACCCTAACGCTAACCCTCTAACCCTAACCCTAACCCTAACCCTAACCCTAACCCCTAACCCTAACCCTAACCCTAACCCCTAACCCTAACCCTAACCCTAACCCCTAACCCTAACCCTAACCCTAACCCTAACCCTAACCCCCAACCCTAACCCTAACCCTAACCCTAACCCTAACCCCCTAACCCTAACCCCCTAACCCTAACCCTAACCCTAACCCCCTAACCCTAACCCTAACCCTTTTGACTTCCATGTATAGTCCATTTTCACCTTATTTAGTTGTGTTGCATCTACTTTGTTGATTGCAATTTGAGCCTGCAGAAATATAAAGAATAAAATCTCTTACATTTGATGTTTTGCTTGCAATTTTATCATGTATTGAGGTACTAATAAGTGTTTTGGGGATAACCTTTTCTTGTTTTTATAATGTTTCCCCTTTTATTTCTGAAATTATTTAACTAACAATATTTGTCTATTTTATTCTATTTATATTTCTGTTTAAGGCACCCTCCCCTCATTCCCCCCCAAAAAATAAATGAATTTAAGACATTTATTAAGGCATTTTTCAAGACCTTTCTATTTATGCCTTATTTATTATATTTATAGAAAATATGGACTATTTTTTCCTTACTTCATATTCATTGCCTCTGTAAATAAGTGTAATAATAATAAACAATAAATTAATTATAAATTATGAGTATAGTTAATTTTTATTTATTTATTTATTAACTATTTATTTATTTATTTATTGTATGAATACAGTCAATTTCAAAAATCAATCGCCCCTCTGGTCCAGAACAATCAACAAGTTAAATATGAATCTGACCTTCACCGAGTGAATCTCTTATTTTATGAAAAGAAACTTCTCTCTTTAAAATTATTACTTTGGTTTTTACCTGCATGCTTCTTCTTACTTACTTATTGTATATATTTTAACTAATGACTCTTTACTAAAGCACTTATCATTATTGCTCAGATCATATTTTAATTGTTCTTTACCCAGAAGGGACCCTAAATTTATCATAGAATTAATTTGTTGTTTATTATTGTTATTTTAGTTATATATTTATTTAAATGTTTATTTGTATGTAAACAAACATATGAATACCTTTTTTTCTTTCCAGCTGTTTCTTTCCCTAGCCTCAAACACCCATCCCCCCTCTTTCCCTAAACCCTAACCCCTGATTTCTCTAACCCTAAACCCCCAACCCCCCCCCCCCTTCCCCAATTCCAAAACTTTTCCTTGTCTTTCCCTTCACCCCAGTCCCTCTGAATGGGTTTAGAGATTTTCCCAGTGCCAGTGTACCCCCAGGATGGTGCAGAGGTAATATCGGTGGCTTTCAGCCTGAGCTCAAGGGTTCAAACCCAAGCTGGACCACATGTCTTTTAGACATTTCTTTAATCCGAGGTTTCCATTATAACTGCATCTCCCCGCAATCACCACCAAGAAGTAATAGCTAAATGCTTTAAACACGGGCTTCGCAGCCAGGGGAACAGGGTTCGTGTCCCGCTCTCTATATTCCCCATCCTCCCCAAACATCTGTAGAGTGTTTATATTGTGGACAGTATTAACTATTATTCTAATCCAAAACCAAAAAAAAAAAAAAAAAAATTAAAAAAAATTTTTTCAGCTTTTTCCTGCTCCGCTTTCTTCTTATGGGAGTGCTTTTTACATTTTTAAACATCCATTTTACCTCACTTCCCCCAGTTTTTCCTCATTCCTCTAACTTCTCCTTCCCCTTCCCCTAATTCTAATTGATTCTAATTGATTTTATTCATCTTTAAACTCCTAAATTTATGGCATTTTAAGGTGACCCCACTCCCGGGCCCCATGCGCCAGTGCACTTCGTAGTTCCTCTCAAGGAACTACGTACCTTACTATACCTAACCCTAACCCTAACCCTACCCTAACCCTACCCTAACCCTAACCCTAACCCTAACCCCTAACCCTAACCCTAACCCTAACCCTAAACCCTAACCCTAACCCTAACCCTAACCCTACCCTAACCCTACCCTAACCCTAACCCTAACCCTAACCCTACCCTAACCCTAACCCTAACCCTAACGCTAACCCTCTAACCCTAACCCTAACCCTAACCCTAACCCTAACCCTAACCCTAACCCTAACCCCTAACCCTAACCCTAACCCTAACCCCTAACCCTAACCCTAACCCTAACCCTAACCCTAACCCCCAACCCTAACCCTAACCCTAACCCTAACCCTAACCCCCTAACCCTAACCCTAACCCTAACCCCCTAACCCTAACCCTAACCCTTTTGACTTCCATGTATAGTCCATTTTCACCTTATTTAGTTGTGTTGCATCTACTTTGTTGATTGCAATTTGAGCCTGCAGAAATATAAAGAATAAAATCTCTTACATTTGATGTTTTGCTTGCAATTTTATCATGTATTGAGGTACTAATAAGTGTTTTGGGGATAACCTTTTCTTGTTTTTATAATGTTTCCCCTTTTATTTCTGAAATTATTTAACTAACAATATTTGTCTATTTTATTCTATTTATATTTCTGTTTAAGGCACCCTCCCCTCATTCCCCCCCAAAAAATAAATGAATTTAAGACATTTATTAAGGCATTTTTCAAGACCTTTCTATTTATGCCTTATTTATTATATTTATAGAAAATATGGACTATTTTTTCCTTACTTCATATTCATTGCCTCTGTAAATAAGTGTAATAATAATAAACAATAAATTAATTATAAATTATGAGTATAGTTAATTTTTATTTATTTATTTATTAACTATTTATTTATTTATTTATTGTATGAATACAGTCAATTTCAAAAATCAATCGCCCCTCTGGTCCAGAACAATCAACAAGTTAAATATGAATCTGACCTTCACCGAGTGAATCTCTTATTTTATGAAAAGAAACTTCTCTCTTTAAAATTATTACTTTGGTTTTTACCTGCATGCTTCTTCTTACTTACTTATTGTATATATTTTAACTAATGACTCTTTACTAAAGCACTTATCATTATTGCTCAGATCATATTTTAATTGTTCTTTACCCAGAAGGGACCCTAAATTTATCATAGAATTAATTTGTTGTTTATTATTGTTATTTTAGTTATATATTTATTTAAATGTTTATTTGTATGTAAACAAACATATGAATACCTTTTTTTCTTTCCAGCTGTTTCTTTCCCTAGCCTCAAACACCCATCCCCCCTCTTTCCCTAAACCCTAACCCCTGATTTCTCTAACCCTAAACCCCCAACCCCCCCCCCCTTCCCCAATTCCAAAACTTTTCCTTGTCTTTCCCTTCACCCCAGTCCCTCTGAATGGGTTTAGAGATTTTCCCAGTGCCAGTGTACCCCCAGGATGGTGCAGAGGTAATATCGGTGGCTTTCAGCCTGAGCTCAAGGGTTCAAACCCAAGCTGGACCACATGTCTTTTAGACATTTCTTTAATCCGAGGTTTCCATTATAACTGCATCTCCCCGCAATCACCACCAAGAAGTAATAGCTAAATGCTTTAAACACGGGCTTCGCAGCCAGGGGAACAGGGTTCGTGTCCCGCTCTCTATATTCCCCATCCTCCCCAAACATCTGTAGAGTGTTTATATTGTGGACAGTATTAACTATTATTCTAATCCAAAACCCAAAAAAAAAAAAAAAAAATTAAAAAAAATTTTTTCAGCTTTTTCCTGCTCCGCTTTCTTCTTATGGGAGTGCTTTTTACATTTTTAAACATCCATTTTACCTCACTTCCCCCAGTTTTTCCTCATTCCTCTAACTTCTCCTTCCCCTTCCCCTAATTCTAATTGATTCTAATTGATTTTATTCATCTTTAAACTCCTAAATTTATGGCATTTTAAGGTGACCCCACTCCCGGGCCCCATGCGCCAGTGCACTTCGTAGTTCCTCTCAAGGAACTACGTACCTTACTATACCT
>NC_090781.1:132500-135000 GCF_040054535.1 Antennarius striatus | reverse complement strand
TTTCTTCTTATGGGAGTGCTTTTTAAATTTTTAAACATCCATTTTACCTCACTTCCCCCAGTTTTTCCTCATTCCCCTAACTTCTCCTTCCCCTTCCCCTAATTCTAATTGATTCTAATTGATTTTATTCATCTTTAAACTCCTAAATTTATGGCATTTTAAGGTGACCCCACTCCCGGGCCCCATGCGCCAGTGCACTTCGTAGTTCCTCTCAAGTAACTACGTACCTTACTATACCTAACCCTAACCCTAACCCTAACCCTAACCCTACCCTAACCCTACCCTAACCCTAACCCTAACCCTAACCCTAACCCCTAACCCTAACCCTAACCCTAAACCCTAACCCTAACCCTAACCCTAACCCTACCCTAACCTTAACCCTAACCCTAACCCTACCCTAACCCCTAACCCTAACCCTAACCCTCTAACCCTAACCCTAACCCTAACCCTAACCCCTAACCCTAACCCTGACCCTAACCCTAACCCCTAACCCCTAACCCTAACCCTAACCCTAACCCCTAACCCTAACCCTAACCCTAACCCTAACCCCCAACCCTAACCCTAATCCTAACCCTAACCCCCTAACCCTAACCCCCTAACCCTAACCCTAACCCCCTAACCCTAACCCTAACCCTAACCCTACCCTAACCCTAACCCTAACCCTAACCCTAACCCTACCCTAACCCTACCCTAACCCTAACCCTAACCCTAACCCTCTAACCCTAACCCTAACCCTAACCCTAACCCCTAACCTTAACCCTAACCCTAACCCCTAACCCCTAACCCTAACCCTAACCCCTAACCCTAACCCTAACCCTAACCCCCTAACCCTAACCCCCTAACCCTAACCCTAACCCTAACCCCCTAACCCTAACCCTAACCCTAACCCTTTTGACTTCCATGTATAGTCCATTTTCACCTTATTTAGTTGTGTTGCATCTACTTTGTTGATTGCAATTTGAGCCTGCAGAAATATAAAGAATAAAATCTCTTACATTTGATGTTTTGCTTGCAATTTTATCATGTATTGAGGTACTAATAAGTGTTTTGGGGATAACCTTTTCTTGTTTTTATAATGTTTCCCCTTTTATTTCTGAAATTATTTAACTAACAATATTTGTCTATTTTATTCTATTTATATTTCTGTTTAAGGCACCTTCCCCTCATCCCCCCCAAAAAAATAAATGAATTTAAGACATTTATTAAGGCATTTTTCAAGACCTTTCTATTTATGCCTTATTTATTATATTTATAGAAAATATGGACTATTTTTTCCTTACTTCATATTCATTGCCTCTGTAAATAAGTGTAATAATAATAAACAATAAATTAATTATAAATTATGAGTATAGTTAATTTTTATTTATTTATTTATTAACTATTTATTTATTTATTTATTGTATGAATACAGTCAATTTCAAAAATCAATCGTCCCTCTGGTCCAGAACAATCAACAAGTTAAATATGAATCTGACCTTCACCGAGTGAATCTCTTATTTTATGAAAAGAAACTTTTCTCTTTAAAATTATTACTTTGGTTTTTACCTGCATGCTTCTTCTTACTTACTTATTGTATATATTTTAACTAATGACTCTTTACTAAAGCACTTATCATTATTGCTCAGATCATATTTTAATTGTTCTTTACCCAGAAGGGACCCTAAATTTATCATAGCACTAATTTGTTGTTTATTATAGTTATTTTAGTTATATATTTGTTTAAATGTTTATTTGTATGTAAACAAACATATGAATACCTTTTTTTCTTTCCAGCTGTTTCTTTCCCTAGCCTCAAACACCCATCCCCCCTCTTTCCCTAAACCCTAACCCCTGATTTCTCTAACCCTAAACCCCCAACCCCCCCCCTCCCCAATTCCAAAACTTTTCCTTGTCTTTCCCTTCACCCCAGTCCCTCTGAATGGGTTTAGAGATTTTCCCAGTGCCAGTGTACCCCCAGGATGGTGCAGAGGTAATATCGGTGGCTTTCAGCCTGAGCTCAAGGGTTCAAACCCAAGCTGGACCACATGTCTTTTAGACATTCCTTTAATCCGAGGTTTCCATTATAACTGCATCTCCCCGCAATCACCACCAAGAAGTAATAGCTAAATGCTTTAAACACGGGCTTCGCAGCCAGGGGAACAGGGTTCGGGTCCCGCTCTCTATATTCCCCATCCTCCCCAAACATCTGTAGAGTGTTTATATTGTGGACAGTATTAACTATTATTCTAATCCAAAACCAAAAAAAAATTAAAAAAAATAAAAATAAAAATTTTTCAGCTTTTTCCTGCTCCGCTTTCTTCTTATGGGAGTGCTTTTTAAATTTTTAAACATCCATTTTACCTCACTTCCCCCAGTTTTTCCTCATTCCCCTAACTTCTCCTTCCCCTTCCCCTAATTCTAATTGATTCTAATTGATTTTATTCATCTTTAAACTCCTAAATTTATGGCATTTTAAGGTGACCCCACTCCCGGGCCCCATGCGCCAGTGCACTTCGTAGTT
>NC_090781.1:92500-95000 GCF_040054535.1 Antennarius striatus | reverse complement strand
CAAAAAAAAAAAAAAAAAATTAAAAAAAATTTTTTCAGCTTTTTTCTGCTCCGCTTTCTTCTTATGGGAGTGCTTTTTACATTTTTAAACATCCATTTTACCTCACTTCCCCCAGTTTTTCCTCATTCCTCTAACTTCTCCTTCCCCTTCCCCTAATTCTAATGGATTCTAATTGATTTTATTCATCTTTAAACTCCTAAATTTATGGCATTTTAAGGTGACCCCACTCCCGGGCCCCATGCGCCAGTGCACTTCGTAGTTCCTCTCAAGGAACTACGTACCTTACTATACCTAACCCTAACCCTAACCCTACCCTAACCCTACCCTAACCCTAACCCTAACCCTAACCCCTAACCCTAACCCTAACCCTAAACCCTAACCCTAACCCTAACCCTAACCCTACCCTAACCCTACCCTAACCCTAACCCTAACCCTAACCCTACCCTAACCCTAACCCTAACCCTAACGCTAACCCTCTAACCCTAACCCTAACCCTAACCCTAACCCCTAACCCTAACCCTAACCCTAACCCTAACCCCTAACCCCTAACCCTAACCCTAACCCCTAACCCTAACCCTAACCCTAACCCTAACCCCCAACCCTAACCCTAACCCTAACCCTAACCCTAACCCCCTAACCCCCTAACCCTAACCCTAACCCTAACCCCCTAACCCTAACCCTAACCCTTTTGACTTCCATGTATAGTCCATTTTCACCTTATTTAGTTGTGTTGCATCTACTTTGTTGATTGCAATTTGAGCCTGCAGAAATATAAAGAATAAAATCTCTTACATTTGATGTTTTGCTTGCAATTTTATCATGTATTGAGGTACTAATAAGTGTTTTGGGGATAACCTTTTCTTGTTTTTATAATGTTTCCCCTTTTATTTCTGAAATTATTTAACTAACAATATTTGTCTATTTTATTCTATTTATATTTCTGTTTAAGGCACCCTCCCCTCATTCCCCCCCAAAAAATAAATGAATTTAAGACATTTATTAAGGCATTTTTCAAGACCTTTCTATTTATGCCTTATTTATTATATTTATAGAAAATATGGACTATTTTTTCCTTACTTCATATTCATTGCCTCTGTAAATAAGTGTAATAATAATAAACAATAAATTAATTATAAATTATGAGTATAGTTAATTTTTATTTATTTATTTATTAACTATTTATTTATTTATTTATTGTATGAATACAGTCAATTTCAAAAATCAATCGCCCCTCTGGTCCAGAACAATCAACAAGTTAAATATGAATCTGACCTTCACCGAGTGAATCTCTTATTTTATGAAAAGAAACTTCTCTCTTTAAAATTATTACTTTGGTTTTTACCTGCATGCTTCTTCTTACTTACTTATTGTATATATTTTAACTAATGACTCTTTACTAAAGCACTTATCATTATTGCTCAGATCATATTTTAATTGTTCTTTACCCAGAAGGCACCCTAAATTTATCATAGCACTAATTTGTTGTTTATTATTGTTATTTTAGTTATATATTTATTTAAATGTTTATTTGTATGTAAACAAACATATGAATACCTTTTTTTCTTTCCAGCTGTTTCTTTCCCTAGCCTCAAACACCCATCCCCCTTCTTTCCCTAAACCCTAACCCCTGATTTCTCTAACCCTAAACCCCCAACCCCCCCCCCCTTCCCCTATTCCAAAACTTTTCCTTGTCTTTCCCTTCACCCCAGTCCCTCTGAATGGGTTTAAAGATTTTCCCAGTGCCAGTGTACCCCCAGGATGGTGCAGAGGTAATATCGGTGGCTTTCAGCCTGAGCTCAAGGGTTCAAACCCAAGCTGGACCACATGTCTTTTAGACATTCCTTTAATCCGAGGTTTCCATTATAACTGCATCTCCCCGCAATCACCACCAAGAAGTAATAGCTAAATGCTTTAAACACGGGCTTCGCAGCCAGGGGAACAGGGTTCGGGTCCCGCTCTCTATATTCCCCATCCTCCCCAAACATCTGTAGAGTGTTTATATTGTGGACAGTATTAACTATTATTCTAATCCAAAACCAAAAAAAAAAAAAAAAAAATTAAAAAAAATTTTTTCAGCTTTTTCCTGCTCCGCTTTCTTCTTATGGGAGTGCTTTTTACATTTTTAAACATCCATTTTACCTCACTTCCCCCAGTTTTTCCTCATTCCCCTAACTTCTCCTTCCCCTTCCCCTAATTCTAATTGATTCTAATTGATTTTATTCATCTTTAAACTCCTAAATTTATGGCATTTTAAGGTGACCCCACTCCCGGGCCCCATGCGCCAGTGCACTTCGTAGTTCCTCTCAAGGAACTACGTACCTTACTATACCTAACCCTAACCCTAACCCTAACCCTACCCTAACCCTACCCTAACCCTAACCCTAACCCTAACCCCTA
This sequence comes from Antennarius striatus, assembly GCF_040054535.1. Lineage (NCBI taxonomy): Eukaryota > Metazoa > Chordata > Actinopteri > Lophiiformes > Antennariidae > Antennarius > Antennarius striatus. The sequence goes on along the minus strand of NC_090781.1, from coordinate 92,603 downwards.
ACCCTAACCCTAACCCTAAACCCTAACCCTAACCCTAACCCTAACCCTACCCTAACCCCACCCTAACCCTAACCCTAACCCTAACCCTACCCTAACCCTAACC
>NC_090781.1:80000-82500 GCF_040054535.1 Antennarius striatus | reverse complement strand
CCACTCCCGGGCCCCATGCGCCAGTGCACTTCGTAGTTCCTCTCAAGGAACTACGTACCTTACTATACCTAACCCTAACCCTAACCCTACCCTAACCCTACCCTAACCCTAACCCTAACCCTAACCCTAACCCTAACCCTACCCTAACCCTACCCTAACCCTAACCCTAACCCTAACCCTAACCCCTAACCCTAACCCTAACCCTAACCCCTAACCCTAACCCTAACCCTAACCCTAACCCCCAACCCTAACCCTAACCCTAACCCTAACCCTAACCCCCTAACCCTAACCCCCTAACCCTAACCCTAACCCTAACCCCCTAACCCTAACCCTAACCCTAACCCTTTTGACTTCCATGTATAGTCCATTTTCACCTTATTTAGTTGTCTTGCATCTACTTTGTTGATTGCAATTTGAGCCTGCAGAAATATAAAGAATAAAATCTCTTACATTTGATGTTTTGCTTGCAATTTTATCATGTATTGAGGTACTAATAAGTGTTTTGGGGATAACCTTTTCTTGTTTTTATAATGTTTCCCCTTTTATTTCTGAAATTATTTAACTAACAATATTTGTCTATTTTATTCTATTTATATTTCTGTTTAAGGCACCTTCCCCTCATTCCCCCCCCAAAAATAAATGAATTTAAGACATTTATTAAGGCATTTTTCAAGACCTTTCTATTTATGCCTTATTTATTATATTTATAGAAAATATGGACTATTTTTTCCTTACTTCATATTCATTGCCTCTGTAAATAAGTGTAATAATAATAAACAATAAATTAATTATAAATTATGAGTATAGTTAATTTTTATTTATTTATTTATTAACTATTTATTTATTTATTTATTGTATGAATACAGTCAATTTCAAAAATCAATCGTCCCTCTGGTCCAGAACAATCAACAAGTTAAATATGAATCTGACCTTCACCGAGTGAATCTCTTATTTTATGAAAAGAAACTTCTCTCTTTAAAATTATAACTTTGGTTTTTACCTGCATGCTTCTTCTTACTTACTTATTGTATATATTTTAACTAATGACTCTTTACTAAAGCACTTATCATTATTGCTCAGATCATATTTTAATTGTTCTTTACCCAGAAGGGACCCTAAATTTATCATAGCACTAATTTGTTGTTTATTATTGTTATTTTAGTTATATATTTATTTAAATGTTTATTTGTATGTAAACAAACATATGAATACCTTTTTTTCTTTCCAGCTGTTTCTTTCCCTAGCCTCAAACACCCATCCCCCTTCTTTCCCTAAACCCTAACCCCTGATTTCTCTAACCCTAAACCCCCAACCCCCCCCCCCCCTGCCCCATTTCCAAAACTTTTCCTTGTCTTTCCCTTCACCCCAGTCCCTCTGAATGGGTTTAGAGATTTTCCCAGTGCCAGTGTACCCCCAGGATGGTGCAGAGGTAATATCGGTGGCTTTCAGCCTGAGCTCAAGGGTTCAAACCCAAGCTGGACCACATGTCTTTTAGACATTCCTTTAATCCGAGGTTTCCATTATAACTGCATCTCCCCGCAATCACCACCAAGAAGTAATAGCTAAATGCTTTAAACACGGGCTTCGCAGCCAGGGGAACAGGGTTCGGGTCCCGCTCTCTATATTCCCCATCCTCCCCAAACATCTATAGAGTGTTTATATTGTGGACAGTATTAACTATTATTCTAATCCAAAACCAAAAAAAAATTAAAAAAAATAAAAATAAAAATTTTTCAGCTTTTTCCTGCTCCGCTTTCTTCTTATGGGAGTGCTTTTTAAATTTTTAAACATCCATTTTACCTCACTTCCCCCAGTTTTTCCTCATTCCCCTAACTTCTCCTTCCCCTTCCCCTAATTCTAATTGATTCTAATTGATTTTATTCATCTTTAAACTCCTAAATTTATGGCATTTTAAGGTGACCCCACTCCCGGGCCCCATGCGCCAGTGCACTTCGTAGTTCCTCTCAAGTAACTACGTACCTTACTATACCTAACCCTAACCCTAACCCTAACCCTAACCCTACCCTAACCCTACCCTAACCCTAACCCTAACCCTAACCCTAACCCCTAACCCTAACCCTAACCCTAAACCCTAACCCTAACCCTAACCCTACCCTAACCTTAACCCTAACCCTAACCCTACCCTAACCCCTAACCCTAACCCTAACCCTCTAACCCTAACCCTAACCCTAACCCTAACCCCTAACCCTAACCCTGACCCTAACCCTAACCCCTAACCCCTAACCCTAACCCTAACCCTAACCCCTAACCCTAACCCTAACCCTAACCCTAACCCCCAACCCTAACCCTAATCCTAACCCTAACCCCCTAACCCTAACCCCCTAACCCTAACCCTAACCCTAACCCCCTAACCCTAACCCTAACCCTACCCTAACCCTAACCCTAACCCTAACCCTACCCTAACCCTAACCCTAACCCTAACCCTAACCCTCTAACCCTAACCCTAACCCTAACCCTAACCCCTAACCTTAACCCTAAC
>NC_090781.1:70000-72500 GCF_040054535.1 Antennarius striatus | reverse complement strand
CCAGCTTGGGTTTGAACCCTTGAGCTCAGGCTGAAAGCCACCGATATTACCTCTGCACCATCCTGGGGGTACACTGGCACTGGGAAAATCTCTAAACCCATTCAGAGGGACTGGGGTGAAGGGAAAGACAAGGAAAAGTTTTGGAATTGGGGAGGGGGGGGGGTTGGGGGTTTAGGGTTAGAGAAATCAGGGGTTAGGGTTTAGGGAAAGAGGGGGGATGGGTGTTTGAGGCTAGGGAAAGAAACAGCTGGAAAGAAAAAAAGGTATTCATATGTTTGTTTACATACAAATAAACATTTAAATAAATATATAACTAAAATAACAATAATAAACAACAAATTAGTGCTATGATAAATTTAGGGTCCCTTCTGGGTAAAGAACAATTAAAATATGATCTGAGCAATAATGATAAGTGCTTTAGTAAAGAGTCATTAGTTAAAATATATACAATAAGTAAGTAAGAAGAAGCATGCAGGTAAAAACCAAAGTAATAATTTTAAAGAGAGAAGTTTCTTTTCATAAAATAAGAGATTCACTCGGTGAAGGTCAGATTCATATTTAACTTGTTGATTGTTCTGGACCAGAGGGGCGATTGATTTTTGAAATTGACTGTATTCATACAATAAATAAATAAATAAATAGTTAATAAATAAATAAATAAAAATTAACTATACTCATAATTTATAATTAATTTATTGTTTATTATTATTACACTTATTTACAGAGGCAATGAATATGAAGTAAGGAAAAAATAGTCCATATTTTCTATAAATATAATAAATAAGGCATAAATAGAAAGGTCTTGAAAAATGCCTTAATAAATGTCTTAAATTCATTTATTTTTTGGGGGGGAATGAGGGGAAGGTGCCTTAAACAGAAATATAAATAGAATAAAATAGACAAATATTGTTAGTTAAATAATTTCAGAAATAAAAGGGGAAACATTATAAAAACAAGAAAAGGTTATCCCCAAAACACTTATTAGTACCTCAATACATGATAAAATTGCAAGCAAAACATCAAATGTAAGAGATTTTATTCTTTATATTTCTGCAGGCTCAAATTGCAATCAACAAAGTAGATGCAAGACAACTAAATAAGGTGAAAATGGACTATACATGGAAGTCAAAAGGGTTAGGGTTAGGGTTAGGGTTAGGGGGTTAGGGTTAGGGTTAGGGTTAGGGGGTTAGGGTTAGGGTTAGGGTTAGGGTTAGGGTTGGGGGTTAGGGTTAGGGTTAGGGTTAGGGGTTAGGGTTAGGGTTAGGGTTAGGGTTAGGGGTTAGGGGTTAGGGTTAGGGTTAGGGTTAGGGTTAGGGTTAGGGGTTAGGGTTAGGGTTAGGGTTAGAGGGTTAGGGTTAGGGTTAGGGTTAGGGTAGGGTTAGGGTTAGGGTTAGGGTTAGGGTAGGGTTAGGGTAGGGTTAGGGTTAGGGTTAGGGTTAGGGTTTAGGGTTAGGGTTAGGGTTAGGGTTAGGGTTAGGGGTTAGGGTTAGGGTTAGGGTTAGGGTAGGGTTAGGGTAGGGTTAGGGTTAGGGTTAGGGTTAGGTATAGTAAGGTACGTAGTTCCTTGAGAGGAACCACGAAGTGCACTGGCGCATGGGGCCCGGGAGTGGGGTCACCTTAAAATGCCATAAATTTAGGAGTTTAAAGATGAATAAAATCAATTAGAATCAATTAGAATTAGGGGAAGGGGAAGGAGAAGTTAGGGGAATGAGGAAAAACTGGGGGAAGTGAGGTAAAATGGATGTTTAAAAATTTAAAAAGCACTCCCATAAGAAGAAAGCGGAGCAGGAAAAAGCTGAAAAAAATTTATTTATTTTTTTATTTTATTTTTTTGGTTTTGGATTAGAATAATAGTTAATACTGTCCACAATATAAACACTCTACAGATGTTTGGGGAGGATGGGGAATATAGAGAGCGGGACCCGAACCCTGTTCCCCTGGCTGCGAAGCCCGTGTTTAAAGCATTTAGCTATTACTTCTTGGTGGTGATTGCGGGGAGATGCAGTTATAATGGAAACCTCGGATTAAAGGAATGTCTAAAAGACATGTGGTCCAGCTTGGGTTTGAACCCTTGAGCTCAGGCTGAAAGCCACCGATATTACCTCTGCACCATCCTGGGGGTACACTGGCACTGGGAAAATCTCTAAACCCATTCAGAGGGACTGGGGTGAAGGGAAAGACAAGGAAAAGTTTTGGAATTGGGGAGGGGGGGGGGGGGGGTTGGGGGTTTAGGGTTAGAGAAATCAGGGGTTAGGGTTTAGGGAAAGAGGGGGGATGGGTGTTTGAGGCTAGGGAAAGAAACAGCTGGAAAGAAAAAAAGGTATTCATATGTTTGTTTACATACAAATAAACATTTAAATAAATATATAACTAAAATAACAATAATAAACAACAAATTAGTGCTATGATAAATTTAGGGTCCCTTCTGGGTAAAGAACAATTTAAATATGATCTGAGCAATAATGATAAGTGCTTTAGTAAAGAGTCATTAGTTAAAATA
>NC_090781.1:62500-65000 GCF_040054535.1 Antennarius striatus | reverse complement strand
GGTGAGGGTGATTTCTAACAACTGTAAAATGGCGGAGTCGGGTCGGGAGGGATCGGGGTGGCGGAGGAAGATGTTCTTAACGGCTGAGAGGCCGAGGTGGGTCTCTATGTTTGTATAGAGAGAGTCTATATCTACGGAGAAGAGGAGTGTGTGGGGTGGAACCTGAAGGGAAGACAGACGGTGAACGAATGTGTATGTGTCTTTGATATAGCTGGGGTGCAGGTGGGAGAGGGGGTTGATGAAGTGGTCTATGAATTCGGCGATGTGTTGGGACTCGGACCCGCAATCACTGACAATAGGTCTCCCTACTGGGACCACCGAGGGGACCGTCCAGGTTTCAGGGGGTTTGTGGATTTTTGGGAGGAGGTAAAAAAGACGCGGTCGGGGCTCGTCTGGGCCGTCCAGGTAGGTTTTTTGCTTGTGTGTTATATATTTTTGGTTGTAGAGGTCTGTTGTAATGTTTCTAATGATTGTTTGTGTTTCAGATTGCAGTGGTTGGTCTAGTTTTTTGTAATAATCCAAATTGTTGAGTTGACGGTGTGCTTCCAGAGTGTAGTTGTTTAAGTCTTGGAGCACAATTTGGCCGCCTTTGTCTGCCGGTTTAATGATTATGTGTGTGCAAGATGATAACTGTTTAATTATGTGTTGTTGTGCTTGTGTGATGTTGGGTGTGGATGAGGTGTGCGGACGCCAGCGGCTGAGGGAGCGGAGGTTGGCATCCACCAGGTCCCGGAGGTCCGGGGATGCCAAGTCCGGGTTCGGTTCCCACCTGGACGGCTCGACGAACGGCACCGGTTCCCGCGTGTCAGATGTTCCAAAGTGATCTATTAGACGGAGTCGTCTGTGGAAAAGGTGGAGGTCCCCTCGGAGGTCCGGTCGGGACGGAGGGGGTGGAGTGGGGATGAAGGTGAGTCCTTTTTCTAGTAACTGTCTAGTTTCAAGAGTGAGTTGAAAAGTGGAACAAAGATTCAGAACATTGCTATGTGGGTTGTGGAGATGGGGGGTCGTGGTTACACTGTCACCCCCCACTAGAAGTTTAACTGTTTGCGCCAGTAGTGGAGGATGGTGGAGGCGGTTTGGGGAGTCCAGTGAACGGGGTCCGAGTCCACAACGTGAAAGAGTGAGGGGTCGAGTTCAGGTAAAAATGTGCATTTACTGATGATTGTTTGATTTAATTTGTTGATCAGAGTTTGTTTCCGGGTGGATAATTGGTCAGAGAAATTAATGACAGGAATATAAATTTTGGCAGAGGGGAAGGTGGATTGGGCTGTCCTCAACAACTGCTGCAGCTGTTTCCAGGTGGTCAGTGGGACCTGCTCCTGAAGGCAGTTGTTAAGGCCAGCCGAGATGATGACGGTGTGGGGGGTGGGTTGTGGTGGGAGTTTTTTGATAATCGAATTGATATGATGGAAGGTGGCACCGGGGAAACTGTCAATTTGGACATCGGGGTGCTTAAAAGTAGGGATACGGGAAAGGTTGGAGTCACCGATGATGAGGTGGGGTTTGTGAACCGTGAGGGACCAGTCCAAGATTTTACGGAAAGTGGTGGGGTGTCTGTGAGGTTCTGGACGTCCAGGCGAGCGCGGAGTCGCCACTGGGGGCTCCCTTGAGGCAACAGTGATCGACTCAGATACAGTGGGTGAGTTAAGCAGTGGTTCGCTTACATGAATATCACTCATCATCACTGTCTGATCACTTTTTGTCGCGGCAGGGATGGAAGGAGGACTGCCGGAGCAGTTTGGGAGTGGCGGCTCCGGCTCAGTGGACTGGACGTCCAGAGTGTCTGTGGGTGAGAGAGGAGAAAAGGTGATGGAGTCATTTGCCGGAGCTATTACATTGGTGTATCTGACAGTGGGGAGACGAGGTGCTAACGGAGGGGGGGGGGAGGTACGGGATGGAGAGAGGGGAGCGGAAGGGGGAGAGGGGGAAAGGGGGCAACAATGGGTTATGGGTGAAGGATGGGAAGGGAGGGGGAAGGTAAGGAGGGGAGGAGGGGAAGGAGGGATGCCGTGAGGTGGGGAGGGTTCAGGGGATGGAGGGGTGGGTGTGATGACCGGGTTGTGGTGAACCGCAGCCACCACCTCCCGGGTGGGGCTACGCGCTGGGAGGACAGGGTGGGATAAGGGTCCCCTAGGGTCCCCCTCTGGTTCCGTTGATGGTAGTGGGGGTGACGCCGACGTGGCCGATGTGGGAGGAGGGAGAGGTGGGAAGTCAGTGGGGGAGAGCTCGGGGGCTGTTTTAGTCGGGGTTATTTTCACAGGAGGGCAGTTGGAAATTAAAATGTCCTTTAATATTGTTATAGAGGATGGGGTTAGTTTATGTCTGTACCGAGCTCTCCCCCACTGAAGCGCCCTCTCATAGTCCGCCTCCGCAAAGCAACGGAGTTGGGGGATGAAGGCCTGGATGGCGGCATCGTAGTGGTGGTGTAAGATTTGTAGATTTGTTTGTAGCCAGTTTATTGTATTGTCCTTAATTTTATTGAAGGTTGTGTCATTGGGTG
>NC_090781.1:40000-57500 GCF_040054535.1 Antennarius striatus | reverse complement strand
TTGGCCAATCTAGAGTTTTGCATGAACCAGATAATCCCGCAGATTTCTTTGTCTACCATAGGATGAGATCATCCTATGGTTTGGTAGGATTCCTTTGTCTTCAATTAATTCCTTAAAATTGGCCTTGCAGCCTCTATGGAGGACAGTGGCCATAGTGGAATATTTTGAAATAAAAGGAATTATTTTTTTAGTGTTTTTAGGTCTTTTTTCTTCTTTCCCACTGAGAAATGCTTTGAGGCACTGTTTTAGGAAGGGCCTTGAGTATTGCCTGGCCCGTAGGGCCTTAAACAGTGTTTTTGTTGCATCGAAAAAATCAGCTTCTTTTGTGCAGATTCTGTGGAACCGGGTTAATTGTGCTTTGACAATTCCGGCAAAAGTGTGCCTGGGATGTAAGCTGTTTTTAAATAGGAGTGCGTGGGTGTCAGTGGTCTTAAAATGTACTTTGACATCCAATTTTTCGGTTTGCAGGAAATCCGGGCCTTTATAGACTGTGGTGTCTAGGAAGTTAATCGATTGGTTGTCGATTTCAAATTTGAGTTTGATGGATGGATCAAAGGAGTTTAGAATATTGAAAAAATTTTTAAATTCTACCCTAGATCCTGTCCAGATACCCCATATATCATCCAGATATCTTAGGTAGTGTAAGGGCTTTTTTTCCAGATGTTTAAAAACCTCCTCCTCCCAGTTTGCCATGAAGATATTTGCGTAAGCCGGTGCAAATTTCTTCCCCATTGCTGTTCCTTTGATTTGTAAATAGTATTCCTCATTAAAGACAAAGTCGTTTCTAGTGAGGTTGATTTCCAGCAGTTGGAGCAGCTCCGTATCGGGACGTCCGTCTTGAGGGTATTTTTGGAGGAATTTATTGACGGCAGCCAATCCAGTGACTGTATCTATATTGGTGTAGAGGCTGTCAACATCTAGAGAAAAGAAGATTGCATCTGGGGGAATGTCTAGCTGTTTAACTATGTCAATAAAGTGATATGTGTCTTTGACATAGGCCGGGTGTCGACTCGCTAGGGGATTTAAGTAGTGATCCAGGAATTGTGCTGTACGATAGGTCTCGCTTGAGCAGTCGGACACTATCGGTCTCCCCGGTGGCACCTGGAAGGGCACTGTCCACTTCTGTGGGTCCTTATGGATCTTGGGTAGTACATAGAATCTCCTTTCGCGAGGGCGGGGGTCTCCCAGCAGATATTTCTTTTGCCTGGAATTGATTGTTCCTAGGTCTTGCAATTTATTTAGGATCTTTCTGACCATCGGGATTGTATCCTGGTAGATTGGCCCTTGTAGTTTGCGGTAGTAAGTGGTGTCGTTCAATTGTCTTCTTGCCTCCAGTAAGTATTGGTCTCTTCCCATGATGACTACGGAGTTGCCTTTATCCGCTGGTTTTATGACGATGTCTTTCATATTTGCTAATTCTAATAGGGCATTTCTCTCTTCCTTGTTTAGGTTTGGCGTTTCTTTGATCCTCTTGTAGTTTTTGAAAAAGAAGTCCCAGTCTTTGTCGATAATATTCGGGATGTCCAGTGGCAGGTCATGGAACGAAGGGCTCCAGGAGGATGGGCTTACGAATGGTAGAGGTCGCCTGTCCGGGGCGTTTTTGAAGAAGGTTGCCAATTTTAATCTTCTATGATATTCAATTAAATCCGTTTGTAATTGTTGTTTTTGATTTTTAGTTGGTCCCAAGGCTGGGACAAATGTGAGCCCTCTGTTCAATAGGTCCTCCTGGGCTTTTGTTAATTTGATTCCAGTTGCCAGCACTAGGACATTTTTGGAAGCCGTGGAGTTGGTTTGTGTATCCCCCTGTCCAGTAGACTTTATTGGGGGAACAAGTTTAAAACCTGGGCCCAGTGTGTCAGCACATCCTTGGCTGTTGTCCTGGTCCAGTGTATGTTATCTGCTTCCGTGTGAAACAGTGTTGTGTCCAGCTGGGGAAGGTATGGGATATTTTTTGCAATGTGGTCGTTGAGGGATTGCAAAAGGTCTTTCTCGGCCTGTGGCAGTTGTTTGGAAAAGTTTATCAGGGGAACCCAGATGTGGGCCCCCGGAAACTTGATTTTGGCTGCCTTGATTGCCGCGAGCATCTGTTTGATTGGAGTGAGTTTGGTCTTCTGTGTTCTGTTGTTTAGGCCAAAGGCCAAGATGACCTTCTCCACCTCTGTCGTCACTGATGCTTTTTCGACCAAATGCTGGGCGTGTTTGAAGTTGGCCCCTGGGTAGCTCTCTATCTGGATTCCTGGGTGTTGAAATTGGGGAATCCTGCCTAGGTTTGAGTCACCCATGATCAGGCATTTTGAGCGTACCTTTAAATCCCAAAACGCCATTTTTCTGAAGGTGTTGCTATGGATGTGCACCGAGGCATCCGGGTTAGGGTTAGGGTTAGGGCTGGGGTCAGTGGCTGTGATTAGTGGGGTCTCCTCCATTTCTGTCGGGGCACATTCGTGGACCTGGGCCGTGGTCGTGTTGGTGTCCCTTGGGTTCGGGTTCGGGTTAGGGTTAGGGTTAGCAGGTTGTGGGGTCGGGGTTTCCTTTACAGGTGATTCCGACCCCTCGTTTTCAAGGAGGGACCTCAGAAATCTTGAATCCCACGATATGTAGGACAATGGTGGTGACTGAGGTGTATCGGATATTGTGTTCAGGAGGGGGCTGCTTTCTTGTATAACGCATCCCCTGGGTTTTCTTTGGGCTTTAGGTGGGGGTGGTGTGACGTGTTCGGACTCCAAGTGTCCTCGTGGAGCTTCTGATGACTCCGGCAGGGTTGGTTGCGGGGGGGAGGGTGCCTTTCTTGTGTTGTTTTTCCCATTATTTATAGTAGCCTGTTTGATTTTCCCACTGGCCACTATTACAGCTTCCGCCTGTTGGATCACTTCGTGTGTGATCCGTGTCAGGTTCTTCCTAGACCATCTGACAGCAACTTGGAAGGCCGCTTGCCAGTCAGGGCTGAGGGTGGCTGGAAGTTTTTCTATTTGTTCCTGCAGGCGGTTTTCATAATGATCCCTCAGAATGAGGAGGGTGGTGTATCCCCAGTTTTTGGCATTTCCCATGATGAGGTCCAGTGTGTCCGGTGTTGGGAGGGCAGGCTTAATCATTTTGGTGAGAATTCCCACCATGTTGTTGACCGTCTTGGGTTCCGGTTTGCCTTCGGCGGGAGTTACATTATGCAGGTGGTGGACAAGTTTTACAATGCCATAGAATGTACGGACCAGGGCTCCAAAGGCCGGGTCAGCCGGCCTCTGGTCAACCCTATTGCCGGCCGCAGGTTGCCTGGCTGGGCCTCGGACTACCTGGGCATACGTTTTTGGCTTTGGACGACTGTAGCGGGTCGGTGCGGACGAGGGAGCTGGCCGCGAGTTGGTGTGGGTAGGGTTTTGACCCCGTCGGGGTCCAGAAAGAAATTGCTGGCCCCTCCGGGGTACAGGGGGTGCACGGTCCTCTCGATCGCTGTACTCGTACAGTCTCCCAGTGTCGGTGGGACGTGGGTTACGGCAACGTTTGCCGTACCTCACAACAGTCCAATTTTCATGGAGCATTTTGGTTTTATTTAGATAATTTATGTACAGTGGAACGTTAAACTAAAGAGTAGCTAAAAGAAGGACTATATGAATCTAAGCTAAAGAAATTCCAAAAAAAATTTTTTGGATCGGGAGATTCAAATAAAGTAACAAAATGTGCTGTAGATCTAGATCGGGTGCCCTGTCGCGACGTTTCGAACTTAATCGTTCTTCATCAGGCTTAGGGCACTAGGTAGTATTTTTGAGTTTTTGTACTCACCAGCTTGGCAGAGAGTCTCAGTGCGCGTTGGAATCCTCACAAGGAGAAGGCTGACTGGCCGCTGTTTCCTGGTTTAAATAGGAGTGTGGGCGGTCCTTTTTCCTTTTGTTTCTTTGTTCCTCTGGTCAGTGATCTTCCCTGGTGATTGAGGGTCGTTGTTGTTTTTATGTCCCCACAGTAGCAGTCTTCTTTGTTTAGTATTTAGATTAGGGCTACTGTTGTTTTGGCCACAACAATGTTATGGTTAGGATTTTGGTGGGGCTATTTTGGTGTCTATGGGGCTATCTAGGTTGAATGGGAGGGGTGGGTTTGTTTGAATGATAACGACTTGGCCAATCTAGAGTTTTGCATGAACCAGATAATCCCGCAGATTTCTTTGTCTACCATAGGATGAGATCATCCTATGGTTTGGTAGGATTCCTTTGTCTTCAATTAATTCCTTAAAATTGGCCTTGCAGCCTCTATGGAGGACAGTGGCCATAGTGGAATATTTTGAAATAAAAGGAATTATTTTTTTAGTGTTTTTAGGTCTTTTTTCTTCTTTCCCACTGAGAAATGCTTTGAGGCACTGTTTTAGGAAGGGCCTTGAGTATTGCCTGGCCCGTAGGGCCTTAAACAGTGTTTTTGTTGCATCGAAAAAATCAGCTTCTTTTGTGCAGATTCTGTGGAACCGGGTTAATTGTGCTTTGACAATTCCGGCAAAAGTGTGCCTGGGATGTAAGCTGTTTTTAAATAGGAGTGCGTGGGTGTCAGTGGTCTTAAAATGTACTTTGACATCCAATTTTTCGGTTTGCAGGAAATCCGGGCCTTTATAGACTGTGGTGTCTAGGAAGTTAATCGATTGGTTGTCGATTTCAAATTTGAGTTTGATGGATGGATCAAAGGAGTTTAGAATATTGAAAAATTTTTTAAATTCTACCCTAGATCCTGTCCAGATACCCCATATATCATCCAGATATCTTAGGTAGTGTAAGGGCTTTTTTTCCAGATGTTTAAAAACCTCCTCCTCCCAGTTTGCCATGAAGATATTTGCGTAAGCCGGTGCAAATTTCTTCCCCATTGCTGTTCCTTTGATTTGTAAATAGTATTCCTCATTAAAGACAAAGTCGTTTCTAGTGAGGTTGATTTCCAGCAGTTGGAGCAGCTCCGTATCGGGACGTCCGTCTTGAGGGTATTTTTGGAGGAATTTATTGACGGCAGCCAATCCAGTGACTGTATCTATATTGGTGTAGAGGCTGTCAACATCTAGAGAAAAGAAGATTGCATCTGGGGGAATGTCTAGCTGTTTAACTATGTCAATAAAGTGATATGTGTCTTTGACATAGGCCGGGTGTCGACTCGCTAGGGGATTTAAGTAGTGATCCAGGAATTGTGCTGTACGCTAGGTCTCGCTTGAGCAGTCGGACACTATCGGTCTCCCCGGTGGCACCTGGAAGGGCACTGTCCACTTCTGTGGGTCCTTATGGATCTTGGGTAGTACATAGAATCTCCTTTCGCGAGGGCGGGGGTCTCCCAGCAGATATTTCTTTTGCCTGGAATTGATTGTTCCTAGGTCTTGCAATTTATTTAGGATCTTTCTGACCATCGGGATTGTATCCTGGTAGATTGGCCCTTGTAGTTTGCGGTAGTAAGTGGTGTCGTTCAATTGTCTTCTTGCCTCCAGTAAGTATTGGTCTCTTCCCATGATGACTACGGAGTTGCCTTTATCCGCTGGTTTTATGACGATGTCTTTCATATTTGCTAATTCTAATAGGGCATTTCTCTCTTCCTTGTTTAGGTTTGGCGTTTCTTTGATCCTCTTGTAGTTTTTGAAAAAGAAGTCCCAGTCTTTGTCGATAATATTCGGGATGTCCAGTGGCAGGTCATGGAACGAAGGGCTCCAGGAGGATGGGCTTACGAATGGTAGAGGTCGCCTGTCCGGGGCGTTTTTGAAGAAGGTTGCCAATTTTAATCTTCTATGATATTCAATTAAATCCGTTTGTAATTGTTGTTTTTGATTTTTAGTTGGTCCCAAGGCTGGGACAAATGTGAGCCCTCTGTTCAATAGGTCCTCCTGGGCTTTTGTTAATTTGATTCCAGTTGCCAGCACTAGGAAATTTTTGGAAGCCGTGGAGTTGGTTTGTGTATCCCCCTGTCCAGTAGACTTTATTGGGGGAACAAGTTTAAAACCTGGGCCCAGTGTGTCAGCACATCCTTGGCTGTTGTCCTGGTCCAGTGTATGTTATCTGCTTCCGTGTGAAACAGTGTTGTGTCCAGCTGGGGAAGGTATGGGATATTTTTTGCAATGTGGTCGTTGAGGGATTGCAAAAGGTCTTTCTCGGCCTGTGGCAGTTGTTTGGAAAAGTTTATCAGGGGAACCCAGATGTGGGCCCCCGGAAACTTGATTTTGGCTGCCTTGATTGCCGCGAGCATCTGTTTGATTGGAGTGAGTTTGGTCTTCTGTGTTCTGTTGTTTAGGCCAAAGGCCAAGATGACCTTCTCCACCTCTGTCGTCACTGATGCTTTTTCGACCAAATGCTGGGCGTGTTTGAAGTTGGCCCCTGGGTAGCTCTCTATCTGGATTCCTGGGTGTTGAAATTGGGGAATCCTGCCTAGGTTTGAGTCACCCATGATCAGGCATTTTGAGCGTACCTTTAAATCCCAAAACGCCATTTTTCTGAAGGTGTTGCTATGGATGTGCACCGAGGCATCCGGGTTAGGGTTAGGGTTAGGGCTGGGGTCAGTGGCTGTGATTAGTGGGGTCTCCTCCATTTCTGTCGGGGCACATTCGTGGACCTGGGCCGTGGTCGTGTTGGTGTCCCTTGGGTTCGGGTTCGGGTTAGGGTTAGGGTTAGCAGGTTGTGGGGTCGGGGTTTCCTTTACAGGTGATTCCGACCCCTCGTTTTCAAGGAGGGACCTCAGAAATCTTGAATCCCACGATATGTAGGACAATGGTGGTGACTGAGGTGTATCGGATATTGTGTTCAGGAGGGGGCTGCTTTCTTGTATAACGCATCCCCTGGGTTTTCTTTGGGCTTTAGGTGGGGGTGGTGTGACGTGTTCGGACTCCAAGTGTCCTCGTGGAGCTTCTGATGACTCCGGCAGGGTTGGTTGCGGGGGGGAGGGTGCCTTTCTTGTGTTGTTTTTCCCATTATTTATAGTAGCCTGTTTGATTTTCCCACTGGCCACTATTACAGCTTCCGCCTGTTGGATCACTTCGTGTGTGATCCGTGTCAGGTTCTTCCTAGACCATCTGACAGCAACTTGGAAGGCCGCTTGCCAGTCAGGGCTGAGGGTGGCTGGAAGTTTTTCTATTTGTTCCTGCAGGCGGTTTTCATAATGATCCCTCAGAATGAGGAGGGTGGTGTATCCCCAGTTTTTGGCATTTCCCATGATGAGGTCCAGTGTGTCCGGTGTTGGGAAGGCAGGCTTAATCATTTTGGTGAGAATTCCCACCATGTTGTTGACCATCTTGGGTTCCGGTTTGCCTTCGGCGGGAGTTACATTATGCAGGTGGTGGACAAGTTTTACAATGCCATAGAATGTACGGACCAGGGCTCCAAAGGCCGGGTCAGCCGGCCTCTGGTCAACCCTATTGCCGGCCGCAGGTTGCCTGGCTGGGCCTCGGACTACCTGGGCATACGTTTTTGGCTTTGGACGACTGTAGCGGGTCGGTGCGGACGAGGGAGCTGGCCGCGAGTTGGTGTGGGTAGGGTTTTGACCCCGTCGGGGTCCAGAAAGAAATTGCTGGCCCCTCCGGGGTACAGGGGGTGCACGGTCCTCTCGATCGCTGTACTCGTACAGTCTCCCAGTGTCGGTGGGACGTGGGTTACGGCAACGTTTGCCGTACCTCACAACAGTCCAATTTTCATGGAGCATTTTGGTTTTATTTAGATAATTTATGTACAGTGGAACGTTAAACTAAAGAGTAGCTAAAAGAAGGACTATATGAATCTAAGCTAAAGAAATTCCAAAAAAAATTTTTTGGATCGGGAGATTCAAATAAAGTAACAAAATGTGCTGTAGATCTAGATCGGGTGCCCTGTCGCGACGTTTCGAACTTAATCGTTCTTCATCAGGCTTAGGGCACTAGGTAGTATTTTTGAGTTTTTGTACTCACCAGCTTGGCAGAGAGTCTCAGTGCGCGTTGGAATCCTCACAAGGAGAAGGCTGACTGGCCGCTGTTTCCTGGTTTAAATAGGAGTGTGGGCGGTCCTTTTTCCTTTTGTTTCTTTGTTCCTCTGGTCAGTGATCTTCCCTGGTGATTGAGGGTCGTTGTTGTTTTTATGTCCCCACAGTAGCAGTCTTCTTTGTTTAGTATTTAGATTAGGGCTACTGTTGTTTTGGCCACAACAATGTTATGGTTAGGATTTTGGTGGGGCTATTTTGGTGTCTATGGGGCTATCTAGGTTGAATGGGAGGGGTGGGTTTGTTTGAATGATAACGACTTGGCCAATCTAGAGTTTTGCATGAACCAGATAATCCCGCAGATTTCTTTGTCTACCATAGGATGAGATCATCCTATGGTTTGGTAGGATTCCTTTGTCTTCAATTAATTCCTTAAAATTGGCCTTGCAGCCTCTATGGAGGACAGTGGCCATAGTGGAATATTTTGAAATAAAAGGAATTATTTTTTTAGTGTTTTTAGGTCTTTTTTCTTCTTTCCCACTGAGAAATGCTTTGAGGCACTGTTTTAGGAAGGGCCTTGAGTATTGCCTGGCCCGTAGGGCCTTAAACAGTGTTTTTGTTGCATCGAAAAAATCAGCTTCTTTTGTGCAGATTCTGTGGAACCGGGTTAATTGTGCTTTGACAATTCCGGCAAAAGTGTGCCTGGGATGTAAGCTGTTTTTAAATAGGAGTGCGTGGGTGTCAGTGGTCTTAAAATGTACTTTGACATCCAATTTTTCGGTTTGCAGGAAATCCGGGCCTTTATAGACTGTGGTGTCTAGGAAGTTAATCGATTGGTTGTCGATTTCAAATTTGAGTTTGATGGATGGATCAAAGGAGTTTAGAATATTGAAAAATTTTTTAAATTCTACCCTAGATCCTGTCCAGATACCCCATATATCATCCAGATATCTTAGGTAGTGTAAGGGCTTTTTTTCCAGATGTTTAAAAACCTCCTCCTCCCAGTTTGCCATGAAGATATTTGCGTAAGCCGGTGCAAATTTCTTCCCCATTGCTGTTCCTTTGATTTGTAAATAGTATTCCTCATTAAAGACAAAGTCGTTTCTAGTGAGGTTGATTTCCAGCAGTTGGAGCAGCTCCGTATCGGGACGTCCGTCTTGAGGGTATTTTTGGAGGAATTTATTGACGGCAGCCAATCCAGTGACTGTATCTATATTGGTGTAGAGGCTGTCAACATCTAGAGAAAAGAAGATTGCATCTGGGGGAATGTCTAGCTGTTTAACTATGTCAATAAAGTGATATGTGTCTTTGACATAGGCCGGGTGTCGACTCGCTAGGGGATTTAAGTAGTGATCCAGGAATTGTGCTGTACGCTAGGTCTCGCTTGAGCAGTCGGACACTATCGGTCTCCCCGGTGGCACCTGGAAGGGCACTGTCCACTTCTGTGGGTCCTTATGGATCTTGGGTAGTACATAGAATCTCCTTTCGCGAGGGCGGGGGTCTCCCAGCAGATATTTCTTTTGCCTGGAATTGATTGTTCCTAGGTCTTGCAATTTATTTAGGATCTTTCTGACCATCGGGATTGTATCCTGGTAGATTGGCCCTTGTAGTTTGCGGTAGTAAGTGGTGTCGTTCAATTGTCTTCTTGCCTCCAGTAAGTATTGGTCTCTTCCCATGATGACTACGGAGTTGCCTTTATCCGCTGGTTTTATGACGATGTCTTTCATATTTGCTAATTCTAATAGGGCATTTCTCTCTTCCTTGTTTAGGTTTGGCGTTTCTTTGATCCTCTTGTAGTTTTTGAAAAAGAAGTCCCAGTCTTTGTCGATAATATTCGGGATGTCCAGTGGCAGGTCATGGAACGAAGGGCTCCAGGAGGATGGGCTTACGAATGGTAGAGGTCGCCTGTCCGGGGCGTTTTTGAAGAAGGTTGCCAATTTTAATCTTCTATGATATTCAATTAAATCCGTTTGTAATTGTTGTTTTTGATTTTTAGTTGGTCCCAAGGCTGGGACAAATGTGAGCCCTCTGTTCAATAGGTCCTCCTGGGCTTTTGTTAATTTGATTCCAGTTGCCAGCACTAGGACATTTTTGGAAGCCGTGGAGTTGGTTTGTGTATCCCCCTGTCCAGTAGACTTTATTGGGGGAACAAGTTTAAAACCTGGGCCCAGTGTGTCAGCACATCCTTGGCTGTTGTCCTGGTCCAGTGTATGTTATCTGCTTCCGTGTGAAACAGTGTTGTGTCCAGCTGGGGAAGGTATGGGATATTTTTTGCAATGTGGTCGTTGAGGGATTGCAAAAGGTCTTTCTCGGCCTGTGGCAGTTGTTTGGAAAAGTTTATCAGGGGAACCCAGATGTGGGCCCCCGGAAACTTGATTTTGGCTGCCTTGATTGCCGCGAGCATCTGTTTGATTGGAGTGAGTTTGGTCTTCTGTGTTCTGTTGTTTAGGCCAAAGGCCAAGATGACCTTCTCCACCTCTGTCGTCACTGATGCTTTTTCGACCAAATGCTGGGCGTGTTTGAAGTTGGCCCCTGGGTAGCTCTCTATCTGGATTCCTGGGTGTTGAAATTGGGGAATCCTGCCTAGGTTTGAGTCACCCATGATCAGGCATTTTGAGCGTACCTTTAAATCCCAAAACGCCATTTTTCTGAAGGTGTTGCTATGGATGTGCACCGAGGCATCCGGGTTAGGGTTAGGGTTAGGGCTGGGGTCAGTGGCTGTGATTAGTGGGGTCTCCTCCATTTCTGTCGGGGCACATTCGTGGACCTGGGCCGTGGTCGTGTTGGTGTCCCTTGGGTTCGGGTTCGGGTTAGGGTTAGGGTTAGCAGGTTGTGGGGTCGGGGTTTCCTTTACAGGTGATTCCGACCCCTCGTTTTCAAGGAGGGACCTCAGAAATCTTGAATCCCACGATATGTAGGACAATGGTGGTGACTGAGGTGTATCGGATATTGTGTTCAGGAGGGGGCTGCTTTCTTGTATAACGCATCCCCTGGGTTTTCTTTGGGCTTTAGGTGGGGGTGGTGTGACGTGTTCGGACTCCAAGTGTCCTCGTGGAGCTTCTGATGACTCCGGCAGGGTTGGTTGCGGGGGGGAGGGTGCCTTTCTTGTGTTGTTTTTCCCATTATTTATAGTAGCCTGTTTGATTTTCCCACTGGCCACTATTACAGCTTCCGCCTGTTGGATCACTTCGTGTGTGATCCGTGTCAGGTTCTTCCTAGACCATCTGACAGCAACTTGGAAGGCCGCTTGCCAGTCAGGGCTGAGGGTGGCTGGAAGTTTTTCTATTTGTTCCTGCAGGCGGTTTTCATAATGATCCCTCAGAATGAGGAGGGTGGTGTATCCCCAGTTTTTGGCATTTCCCATGATGAGGTCCAGTGTGTCCGGTGTTGGGAGGGCAGGCTTAATCATTTTGGTGAGAATTCCCACCATGTTGTTGACCGTCTTGGGTTCCGGTTTGCCTTCGGCGGGAGTTACATTATGCAGGTGGTGGACAAGTTTTACAATGCCATAGAATGTACGGACCAGGGCTCCAAAGGCCGGGTCAGCCGGCCTCTGGTCAACCCTATTGCCGGCCGCAGGTTGCCTGGCTGGGCCTCGGACTACCTGGGCATACGTTTTTGGCTTTGGACGACTGTAGCGGGTCGGTGCGGACGAGGGAGCTGGCCGCGAGTTGGTGTGGGTAGGGTTTTGACCCCGTCGGGGTCCAGAAAGAAATTGCTGGCCCCTCCGGGGTACAGGGGGTGCACGGTCCTCTCGATCGCTGTACTCGTACAGTCTCCCAGTGTCGGTGGGACGTGGGTTACGGCAACGTTTGCCGTACCTCACAACAGTCCAATTTTCATGGAGCATTTTGGTTTTATTTAGATAATTTATGTACAGTGGAACGTTAAACTAAAGAGTAGCTAAAAGAAGGACTATATGAATCTAAGCTAAAGAAATTCCAAAAAAAATTTTTTGGATCGGGAGATTCAAATAAAGTAACAAAATGTGCTGTAGATCTAGATCGGGTGCCCTGTCGCGACGTTTCGAACTTAATCGTTCTTCATCAGGCTTAGGGCACTAGGTAGTATTTTTGAGTTTTTGTACTCACCAGCTTGGCAGAGAGTCTCAGTGCGCGTTGGAATCCTCACAAGGAGAAGGCTGACTGGCCGCTGTTTCCTGGTTTAAATAGGAGTGTGGGCGGTCCTTTTTCCTTTTGTTTCTTTGTTCCTCTGGTCAGTGATCTTCCCTGGTGATTGAGGGTCGTTGTTGTTTTTATGTCCCCACAGTAGCAGTCTTCTTTGTTTAGTATTTAGATTAGGGCTACTGTTGTTTTGGCCACAACAATGTTATGGTTAGGATTTTGGTGGGGCTATTTTGGTGTCTATGGGGCTATCTAGGTTGAATGGGAGGGGTGGGTTTGTTTGAATGATAACGACTTGGCCAATCTAGAGTTTTGCATGAACCAGATAATCCCGCAGATTTCTTTGTCTACCATAGGATGAGATCATCCTATGGTTTGGTAGGATTCCTTTGTCTTCAATTAATTCCTTAAAATTGGCCTTGCAGCCTCTATGGAGGACAGTGGCCATAGTGGAATATTTTGAAATAAAAGGAATTATTTTTTTAGTGTTTTTAGGTCTTTTTTCTTCTTTCCCACTGAGAAATGCTTTGAGGCACTGTTTTAGGAAGGGCCTTGAGTATTGCCTGGCCCGTAGGGCCTTAAACAGTGTTTTTGTTGCATCGAAAAAATCAGCTTCTTTTGTGCAGATTCTGTGGAACCGGGTTAATTGTGCTTTGACAATTCCGGCAAAAGTGTGCCTGGGATGTAAGCTGTTTTTAAATAGGAGTGCGTGGGTGTCAGTGGTCTTAAAATGTACTTTGACATCCAATTTTTCGGTTTGCAGGAAATCCGGGCCTTTATAGACTGTGGTGTCTAGGAAGTTAATCGATTGGTTGTCGATTTCAAATTTGAGTTTGATGGATGGATCAAAGGAGTTTAGAATATTGAAAAATTTTTTAAATTCTACCCTAGATCCTGTCCAGATACCCCATATATCATCCAGATATCTTAGGTAGTGTAAGGGCTTTTTTTCCAGATGTTTAAAAACCTCCTCCTCCCAGTTTGCCATGAAGATATTTGCGTAAGCCGGTGCAAATTTCTTCCCCATTGCTGTTCCTTTGATTTGTAAATAGTATTCCTCATTAAAGACAAAGTCGTTTCTAGTGAGGTTGATTTCCAGCAGTTGGAGCAGCTCCGTATCGGGACGTCCGTCTTGAGGGTATTTTTGGAGGAATTTATTGACGGCAGCCAATCCAGTGACTGTATCTATATTGGTGTAGAGGCTGTCAACATCTAGAGAAAAGAAGATTGCATCTGGGGGAATGTCTAGCTGTTTAACTATGTCAATAAAGTGATATGTGTCTTTGACATAGGCCGGGTGTCGACTCGCTAGGGGATTTAAGTAGTGATCCAGGAATTGTGCTGTACGCTAGGTCTCGCTTGAGCAGTCGGACACTATCGGTCTCCCCGGTGGCACCTGGAAGGGCACTGTCCACTTCTGTGGGTCCTTATGGATCTTGGGTAGTACATAGAATCTCCTTTCGCGAGGGCGGGGGTCTCCCAGCAGATATTTCTTTTGCCTGGAATTGATTGTTCCTAGGTCTTGCAATTTATTTAGGATCTTTCTGACCATCGGGATTGTATCCTGGTAGATTGGCCCTTGTAGTTTGCGGTAGTAAGTGGTGTCGTTCAATTGTCTTCTTGCCTCCAGTAAGTATTGGTCTCTTCCCATGATGACTACGGAGTTGCCTTTATCCGCTGGTTTTATGACGATGTCTTTCATATTTGCTAATTCTAATAGGGCATTTCTCTCTTCCTTGTTTAGGTTTGGCGTTTCTTTGATCCTCTTGTAGTTTTTGAAAAAGAAGTCCCAGTCTTTGTCGATAATATTCGGGATGTCCAGTGGCAGGTCATGGAACGAAGGGCTCCAGGAGGATGGGCTTACGAATGGTAGAGGTCGCCTGTCCGGGGCGTTTTTGAAGAAGGTTGCCAATTTTAATCTTCTATGATATTCAATTAAATCCGTTTGTAATTGTTGTTTTTGATTTTTAGTTGGTCCCAAGGCTGGGACAAATGTGAGCCCTCTGTTCAATAGGTCCTCCTGGGCTTTTGTTAATTTGATTCCAGTTGCCAGCACTAGGAAATTTTTGGAAGCCGTGGAGTTGGTTTGTGTATCCCCCTGTCCAGTAGACTTTATTGGGGGAACAAGTTTAAAACCTGGGCCCAGTGTGTCAGCACATCCTTGGCTGTTGTCCTGGTCCAGTGTATGTTATCTGCTTCCGTGTGAAACAGTGTTGTGTCCAGCTGGGGAAGGTATGGGATATTTTTTGCAATGTGGTCGTTGAGGGATTGCAAAAGGTCTTTCTCGGCCTGTGGCAGTTGTTTGGAAAAGTTTATCAGGGGAACCCAGATGTGGGCCCCCGGAAACTTGATTTTGGCTGCCTTGATTGCCGCGAGCATCTGTTTGATTGGAGTGAGTTTGGTCTTCTGTGTTCTGTTGTTTAGGCCAAAGGCCAAGATGACCTTCTCCACCTCTGTCGTCACTGATGCTTTTTCGACCAAATGCTGGGCGTGTTTGAAGTTGGCCCCTGGGTAGCTCTCTATCTGGATTCCTGGGTGTTGAAATTGGGGAATCCTGCCTAGGTTTGAGTCACCCATGATCAGGCATTTTGAGCGTACCTTTAAATCCCAAAACGCCATTTTTCTGAAGGTGTTGCTATGGATGTGCACCGAGGCATCCGGGTTAGGGTTAGGGTTAGGGCTGGGGTCAGTGGCTGTGATTAGTGGGGTCTCCTCCATTTCTGTCGGGGCACATTCGTGGACCTGGGCCGTGGTCGTGTTGGTGTCCCTTGGGTTCGGGTTCGGGTTAGGGTTAGGGTTAGCAGGTTGTGGGGTCGGGGTTTCCTTTACAGGTGATTCCGACCCCTCGTTTTCAAGGAGGGACCTCAGAAATCTTGAATCCCACGATATGTAGGACAATGGTGGTGACTGAGGTGTATCGGATATTGTGTTCAGGAGGGGGCTGCTTTCTTGTATAACGCATCCCCTGGGTTTTCTTTGGGCTTTAGGTGGGGGTGGTGTGACGTGTTCGGACTCCAAGTGTCCTCGTGGAGCTTCTGATGACTCCGGCAGGGTTGGTTGCGGGGGGGAGGGTGCCTTTCTTGTGTTGTTTTTCCCATTATTTATAGTAGCCTGTTTGATTTTCCCACTGGCCACTATTACAGCTTCCGCCTGTTGGATCACTTCGTGTGTGATCCGTGTCAGGTTCTTCCTAGACCATCTGACAGCAACTTGGAAGGCCGCTTGCCAGTCAGGGCTGAGGGTGGCTGGAAGTTTTTCTATTTGTTCCTGCAGGCGGTTTTCATAATGATCCCTCAGAATGAGGAGGGTGGTGTATCCCCAGTTTTTGGCATTTCCCATGATGAGGTCCAGTGTGTCCGGTGTTGGGAAGGCAGGCTTAATCATTTTGGTGAGAATTCCCACCATGTTGTTGACCATCTTGGGTTCCGGTTTGCCTTCGGCGGGAGTTACATTATGCAGGTGGTGGACAAGTTTTACAATGCCATAGAATGTACGGACCAGGGCTCCAAAGGCCGGGTCAGCCGGCCTCTGGTCAACCCTATTGCCGGCCGCAGGTTGCCTGGCTGGGCCTCGGACTACCTGGGCATACGTTTTTGGCTTTGGACGACTGTAGCGGGTCGGTGCGGACGAGGGAGCTGGCCGCGAGTTGGTGTGGGTAGGGTTTTGACCCCGTCGGGGTCCAGAAAGAAATTGCTGGCCCCTCCGGGGTACAGGGGGTGCACGGTCCTCTCGATCGCTGTACTCGTACAGTCTCCCAGTGTCGGTGGGACGTGGGTTACGGCAACGTTTGCCGTACCTCACAACAGTCCAATTTTCATGGAGCATTTTGGTTTTATTTAGATAATTTATGTACAGTGGAACGTTAAACTAAAGAGTAGCTAAAAGAAGGACTATATGAATCTAAGCTAAAGAAATTCCAAAAAAAATTTTTTGGATCGGGAGATTCAAATAAAGTAACAAAATGTGCTGTAGATCTAGATCGGGTGCCCTGTCGCGACGTTTCGAACTTAATCGTTCTTCATCAGGCTTAGGGCACTAGGTAGTATTTTTGAGTTTTTGTACTCACCAGCTTGGCAGAGAGTCTCAGTGCGCGTTGGAATCCTCACAAGGAGAAGGCTGACTGGCCGCTGTTTCCTGGTTTAAATAGGAGTGTGGGCGGTCCTTTTTCCTTTTGTTTCTTTGTTCCTCTGGTCAGTGATCTTCCCTGGTGATTGAGGGTCGTTGTTGTTTTTATGTCCCCACAGTAGCAGTCTTCTTTGTTTAGTATTTAGATTAGGGCTACTGTTGTTTTGGCCACAACAATGTTATGGTTAGGATTTTGGTGGGGCTATTTTGGTGTCTATGGGGCTATCTAGGTTGAATGGGAGGGGTGGGTTTGTTTGAATGATAACGACTTGGCCAATCTAGAGTTTTGCATGAACCAGATAATCCCGCAGATTTCTTTGTCTACCATAGGATGAGATCATCCTATGGTTTGGTAGGATTCCTTTGTCTTCAATTAATTCCTTAAAATTGGCCTTGCAGCCTCTATGGAGGACAGTGGCCATAGTGGAATATTTTGAAATAAAAGGAATTATTTTTTTAGTGTTTTTAGGTCTTTTTTCTTCTTTCCCACTGAGAAATGCTTTGAGGCACTGTTTTAGGAAGGGCCTTGAGTATTGCCTGGCCCGTAGGGCCTTAAACAGTGTTTTTGTTGCATCGAAAAAATCAGCTTCTTTTGTGCAGATTCTGTGGAACCGGGTTAATTGTGCTTTGACAATTCCGGCAAAAGTGTGCCTGGGATGTAAGCTGTTTTTAAATAGGAGTGCGTGGGTGTCAGTGGTCTTAAAATGTACTTTGACATCCAATTTTTCGGTTTGCAGGAAATCCGGGCCTTTATAGACTGTGGTGTCTAGGAAGTTAATCGATTGGTTGTCGATTTCAAATTTGAGTTTGATGGATGGATCAAAGGAGTTTAGAATATTGAAAAATTTTTTAAATTCTACCCTAGATCCTGTCCAGATACCCCATATATCATCCAGATATCTTAGGTAGTGTAAGGGCTTTTTTTCCAGATGTTTAAAAACCTCCTCCTCCCAGTTTGCCATGAAGATATTTGCGTAAGCCGGTGCAAATTTCTTCCCCATTGCTGTTCCTTTGATTTGTAAATAGTATTCCTCATTAAAGACAAAGTCGTTTCTAGTGAGGTTGATTTCCAGCAGTTGGAGCAGCTCCGTATCGGGACGTCCGTCTTGAGGGTATTTTTGGAGGAATTTATTGACGGCAGCCAATCCAGTGACTGTATCTATATTGGTGTAGAGGCTGTCAACATCTAGAGAAAAGAAGATTGCATCTGGGGGAATGTCTAGCTGTTTAACTATGTCAATAAAGTGATATGTGTCTTTGACATAGGCCGGGTGTCGACTCGCTAGGGGATTTAAGTAGTGATCCAGGAATTGTGCTGTACGCTAGGTCTCGCTTGAGCAGTCGGACACTATCGGTCTCCCCGGTGGCACCTG
>NC_090781.1:12500-35000 GCF_040054535.1 Antennarius striatus | reverse complement strand
AGAACACCTCATCAGCGGCTGCATCCAAGGGTCTCATCAACCGTTTCTGCCTTTCACAACCGTACGATCTCCTCCCTTGGCGGCTGCTCAGGGTGATCAAGTCCTGAGCCGTGTTCCGTGTCCAATGAGATACTGGGTCCTTTCTACGTCTATTTATTGAGAATTTTGGTTGGGGAAGATAATGTTTTAGAGGTAAAGATTGGAGGTGGACCACAGCATCTGAGCATTCTACATTATGAGCAAAAGTCCCATATATGGCAGTTAAGTAATTTGGTGGATCAAAAGATCTTTAGGTTTGATTTTGGTGGTAGTTGTTATATTAAAGTAAAGAATTAGGTCTTATATTATCTGGATAAGTAGGTCGGTAAATGTGAGACCGAGTGGTCTCTGTTAAATGGAATAAAAGGCTGGTGGTGGTAGTAATACGAAACAGGTATTAGGAAGCACTTACCTGAGGTAGGTGGATGGTTGTGCCAGGAGATATCTGGTCAGTTTAGGAGTCGGTGAAGAAAAGGAGGGTTAAATCTTCTATGGTAGATTCTAAAAAGTATTTCAAGGTTTCGTCCGGATAAATTGGTGGGTTTTGGGGTGGAAGATTTATATAGGTTATGGGTGGGTCATTCTGAGGAAGTGGGTGGGCAGTTTATGGTAAGAGGGGTAAATGTAGATTGAGAGTGGGACAATAGTTGAGGTGTAAAAATTGACAGGTACGATGTGGGGACGTCTCCATAGGTTCCCTTGGGATGATTTTATTTCTGGGTTAAAGGTGGATAAAATAGGATGGTGAATATATTCATTTGTTAAAGGTAAAATTCCAGGTTTTGTGCTAGCATGGTGGATTAATTTATTAGTCTATTACGGATAAATGAACCAAGGGTTAAAAGGAAGGGTAAACTAATGTTTTGTTGTCTTGTTAAGGTAAATGGTGAATAATTATCTGAGTCAGTAAAGGGCAAAATTATTAATGTTTAAACTAGGAATGGTGAATTATAGAGCGTGTGAATAAATAGTGTGTTAATTTCTTACTTCTATTCAGGAAGAAATTAATGTTAAATAATTAGTAGATTAATTTAGCTTCTAGTAATAGATGACCTTCAGTGTTCAATAAATTTATTCTATTTTACAGGTAAAAATTATTGTGAGTTAAGAGATAAATGAATTGCTTACTGTATTAAGATGAGAGTGCCCGGTGTTAAAGTAAGTTAGTAATATTTATCTGTCTGGATTATAGATGAAATGACCAATGTTAGAGGAATTAGTAAATCAATTTCTTTCTGTGTTACAGATGAAATTGTCAAGTGTTTTAGTGGAATCGTGGAGTAATTTTGGATATGATAAATGTAATAGCCAAGTCAATAAGTCACATAGTAAATAGAAAGTTAAGTGTGTAAGGGATAAAGTAAAAGGTATTTAGATAGGATCAGGAATTAATTACTTCTATAGCACTGTTGTCTGAGGAAGTGGGTGGGCAGTTTTTGGTAGGTGGGGTAAATGTAGATTAAGAGTGGGACAATAGTTGAGGTGTAAGAATTGACAGGTAGGATGTGGGCACGTCTCCGCATGTCCCCTTGGGATGATTTTATTTCTGGGTTAGAGGTGAATAAAATAGGATGGTGAATATATCAATTGGTTAAGGTTATATTCCAAGTGTTGAGTTAGCATGGTGAATTAATTTATTGGTCTATTACAGATAAATGAAGCAAGGGTTAAGAGGAAGGGTAAAATAATGTTTGTCCAATAAAGGTAAATGGTGAATAATTGTCTGAGTCAGTAAAGGGAAGAATTATTAAAGTAAAGACTTGGAATGGTGAATTGATTTCTTGTTATATATTAGAGGTAAGTTGTAGAGCGTGTGAATAGTGTGTTGATTTCTAAATTGTATTCAGGAAGAGATTATCTAATGTTGAATGATTAGTAGATTAATTTAGCTTCTTGTTATAGATGACATTCAGTGTTAAATCAGTTCATTCTATTTTATAGGCAAAAAAATTGTAAGTAGAGGGATAAATGAATTGCATGCTGTATTAAGATGAGAGTGCCAAGTGTTTGAGTAGGTTAGTAATATTTATCTGTCTGGATTATAGATGAAATGACCAATGTTAGAGGAATTAGTGAATCAATTTCTTTCTGTGTTACAGATGAAATTGTCAGGTGTTTAAATAGAATAGTGGATACATTTTGATATGGTAAATGTAATGGCCTGGTCAATAAGTCAGATAATAAATTGAAAGTTAAATGTGTAGGGGATAGAGTGAAAGGTATTTAGATAGGATCGGGAATAAATTCCATAACACAGTTAAATATTGAGTGTTTGATAAAAATTGTCGAATAGTTTCTTTCTCTTTGGTAGATGAAATTCCTGGCCATTAAATAAATGGTGAATTTCTATCTATATTGCAGGTAAGATAACCAAGTGTGTGGAAAAGACGGTGAATTGATGTCTATTTATAGTAAGTGGAATTAAACATTTCTATGATAAAATTGTTGAATGGATATCATTTTATTGTAGGAGAAATTGACAAGAGCTGGTAGGATATTTCTATCTTTATTAAGGATGAATTACTAGTGTTAGAGTTATGGTTAGGATAAGGGTTAGGATTAGAGTTAAGGTTAGGGTTAAGGGAGAAAGAGAAAAAGAGAGAGTGTGAGAAGGGGGGGGGGAGGATGGGAAGAGAGAGAGAGAGAGACAAAGAGGGAGAGAGAGAAAAGAAAAGGGGGGTTAGGGTATGGTAGGATGCTAAGGTTAGGGTTAGACGCTGGGTTAGGGTTAAATTTAGACATTATGGTTAGGGTTAGGGTTAGATGCTGGGTTAGGGTTAAGGTTGGACGCTATGGTTAGGGTTAGACGTTATGGTTAGACGCTGGGTTAGGGTTAGACGTAATGTTTTGGGTTACACGTTAGGGTTGGGGTTAAGGTTAGACGATATGGTTAGGGTTAGGGTTAGACGTTAGGGTTAGATGTTAGAGTTAGGTTTGGGCGCTATGGTTAGGGTTGGGGTTAGACGTTATGGTTAGGGTTAGATGCTGGGTAGGGTTAAGGTGGGATGCTATGGTTAGGGTTAGACGTTAGGGTTAGGGTTGGACGCTATGGTTAGGGTTAGGGTTAGACGTTGGGGTTAGGGTTGGACGCTATGGTTAGGGTTAGGGTTGAGGTTGGACGATTTGGTTAGGGTTAGACGTTAGGGTTAGGTTTAAGGTTAGGGTTAGGCGCTAGGGTTAGGGTTAGGTTTAGGGTTAGGGGTAAGGTTAGACGCTTGGGTTAGGGTTAGACGCTAGGGTTAGGGTTAGGTTTAAGGTTAGGGTTAGACGCTGGGGTTAGGGTTGGACGCTATGGTTAGGGTTAGGGTTGAGGTTGGACGATTTGGTTAGGGTTAGACGTTAGGGTTAGGTTTAAGGTTAGGGTTAGGCGCTAGGGTTAGGGTTAGGTTTAGACGTTAGGGTTAGGGTTAGAGGCTAGGGTTAGGGTTAGGCTTAAGGTTAGGGTTAGGTGCTAGGGTTAGGTTTAGACGCTGGGCTTAGGGTTAGACGTTAGGGTTAGGGGTAAGGTTAGACGTTAGGGTTAGGGTTAGACGCTAGGGTTAGGGTTAAGGTTAGGGTTAGGCGCTAGGGTTAGGTTTAGGGTTAGGGTTAGGGTTAGGGTTAGGGTTAGGGTTAGGGTTAGGGGTTAGGGTTAGGGTTAGGGTTAGGGTTAGGGTTAGGGTAGGGTTAGGGTTAGGGTTAGGGTTAGGGTTAGGGTTAGGGGTTAGGGTTAGGGTTAGGGTTAGGGTTAGGGTTAGGGTTAGGTTAGGTTAGGGTTAGGGTTAGGGTTAGGGTTAGGGTTTAGGGTTAGGGTTAGGGTTAGGGTTAGGGTTAGGGTTGGGTTAGGGTTAGGGTTAGGGTTAGGGTTAGGGTTAGGGTGATTGATTGTGAATGGGGCTCAGTAGGTTCCTGTTTCCCCGAAGGTAGACAGTACCCCTGGCATGCTCTGGCCCTCGCTTGTCGTCACCTGTATCCCTCCCGGCTCCTAGTTCCCTTAGCTTTAAGATATTATTATTATTATTGTTATAATTATTATTATTATTATATTTTTTGATATCTTATTGAGTTTATGTTGGGGATATGTTGTAGGTGGAGTATATATGGGTGTGTGTGTGTGTGTGTCTGTAGGTGTAAGTAGGTGGAGGAACGCTGAAGATGCTGTTCCTGGATGATGTGTGTGAGTGTGTGGGTAGGTGGAGGAACGCTGAAGATGCTGTTCCTGGATGATGTGTGTGAGTGTGTGGGTAGGTGGAGGAACGCTGAAGATGCTGTTCCTGGATGATGTGTGTGAGTGTGTGAGTAGGTGGGGGAACGCTTGAAGATGCTGTTCCTGGATGATTTGTGTAAGTGTGTGAGTGTAGGTGGGGGAACGCTGAAGATGCTGTTCCTGGATGATGAGTGTGAGTGTGTGAGTAGGTGGGGGAACGCTTGAAGATGCTGTTCCTGGATGATGTGTGTGAGTGTGTGAGTAGGTGGAGGAACGCTGAAGATGCTGTTCCTGGATTATGTTTGTAGGTTGTGTGTGTGTGTGTGTGTGTGTGTGTGTGTGTGTGTGTGTGTGTGTGTGTGTGTGTGTGTGTGTGTGTGTGTGTGTGTGTGTGTGTGTGTGTGTTGGTGTAAGTAGGTGGGGGAACGCTGAAGATGCTGTTCCTGGATTATGTGTGTGTGTGTGTGTGTGTGTGTGTGTGTGTGTGTGTGTGTGTGTGTGTGTGTGTGTGTTGGTGTAAGTAGGTGGGGGAACGCTGAAGATGCTGTTCCTGGATTGTGTGTGTGTGTGTGTGTGTGTGTGTGTGTGTGTGTGTGTGTGTGTGTGTGTGTGTGTGTGTGTGTGTGTGTGTGTGTGTGTGTGTGTGTGTGTGTGTGTTTGTGTGTGTCAGTAGGTTGAGGAAAGTTGTGAGTGTTGATCCAGGGGTTAGGGGGGGGGGGTGTAGGGTGTGAGAGAGAGGGGGGGGGTGTGGGAGGGTAGGAGGAGTGGGGGGAAGAGGGGGGGGGAGGAGAGAGAGAGGGGAGAGGAGCGAGAGGGGGGGGGGGGAAGAGGGGGGGGAAAAATGAAGAAAGTATAGAGAAGAAATAAAAAAATGTATACACATACATAATCATTATCAATCTCTAAACATATTAGTAGGTGGAAGACCATAACCAGTTTTCTATGTGTAAATACAAACATTCCTGTGAAGTAGTACATGGTTATTGAGTGCATAAATAGTTGATCATTCCTTCTAACAGAGTAACACTGACTGTTTGGTGTAACAGTGTTGGTGTTCTAAGCTATGTATACTGTATTAATATTATGTATAATTCCATAGAGCCTTCATCTATAATGGTAGTAAAAAAGGTGGTGGTGGTAACAGCAAAAAAATAATAATAAGAACCTACTACATGGGTTGAAGTAGGTCCCCTGGTGAGATGTAAGTGGTGGGTTATTGGTATTGTCTTGAGATTGTTGATTTAAGGAGGGTATATGAGAAAGAGGTGGGTCCAATTTGTTTAGGTTGCCATGTTTGGGTATTAAGTGGTTATTATTACTTTGGACTATAAGGGATCAAATCACTGTTGAGTGTTTTTGATCATAAATGTGTGTTTCTAAATTTCAGAACACCTCATCAGCGGCTGCATCCAAGGGTCTCATCAACCGTTTCTGCCTTTCACAACCGTACGATCTCCTCCCTTGGCGGCTGCTCAGGGTGATCAAGTCCTGAGCCGTGTTCCGTGTCCAATGAGATACTGGGTCCTTTCTACGTCTATTTATTGAGAATTTTGGTTGGGGAAGATAATGTTTTAGAGGTAAAGATTGGAGGTGGACCACAGCATCTGAGCATTCTACATTATGAGCAAAAGTCCCATATATGGCAGTTAAGTAATTTGGTGGATCAAAAGATCTTTAGGTTTGATTTTGGTGGTAGTTGTTATATTAAAGTAAAGAATTAGGTCTTATATTATCTGGATAAGTAGGTCGGTAAATGTGAGACCGAGTGGTCTCTGTTAAATGGAATAAAAGGCTGGTGGTGGTAGTAATACGAAACAGGTATTAGGAAGCACTTACCTGAGGTAGGTGGATGGTTGTGCCAGGAGATATCTGGTCAGTTTAGGAGTCGGTGAAGAAAAGGAGGGTTAAATCTTCTATGGTAGATTCTAAAAAGTATTTCAAGGTTTCGTCCGGATAAATTGGTGGGTTTTGGGGTGGAAGATTTATATAGGTTATGGGTGGGTCATTCTGAGGAAGTGGGTGGGCAGTTTATGGTAAGAGGGGTAAATGTAGATTGAGAGTGGGACAATAGTTGAGGTGTAAAAATTGACAGGTACGATGTGGGGACGTCTCCATAGGTTCCCTTGGGATGATTTTATTTCTGGGTTAAAGGTGGATAAAATAGGATGGTGAATATATTCATTTGTTAAAGGTAAAATTCCAGGTTTTGTGCTAGCATGGTGGATTAATTTATTAGTCTATTACGGATAAATGAACCAAGGGTTAAAAGGAAGGGTAAACTAATGTTTTGTTGTCTTGTTAAGGTAAATGGTGAATAATTATCTGAGTCAGTAAAGGGCAAAATTATTAATGTTTAAACTAGGAATGGTGAATTATAGAGCGTGTGAATAAATAGTGTGTTAATTTCTTACTTCTATTCAGGAAGAAATTAATGTTAAATAATTAGTAGATTAATTTAGCTTCTAGTAATAGATGACCTTCAGTGTTCAATAAATTTATTCTATTTTACAGGTAAAAATTATTGTGAGTTAAGAGATAAATGAATTGCTTACTGTATTAAGATGAGAGTGCCCGGTGTTAAAGTAAGTTAGTAATATTTATCTGTCTGGATTATAGATGAAATGACCAATGTTAGAGGAATTAGTAAATCAATTTCTTTCTGTGTTACAGATGAAATTGTCAAGTGTTTTAGTGGAATCGTGGAGTAATTTTGGATATGATAAATGTAATAGCCAAGTCAATAAGTCACATAGTAAATAGAAAGTTAAGTGTGTAAGGGATAAAGTAAAAGGTATTTAGATAGGATCAGGAATTAATTACTTCTATAGCACTGTTGTCTGAGGAAGTGGGTGGGCAGTTTTTGGTAGGTGGGGTAAATGTAGATTAAGAGTGGGACAATAGTTGAGGTGTAAGAATTGACAGGTAGGATGTGGGCACGTCTCCGCATGTCCCCTTGGGATGATTTTATTTCTGGGTTAGAGGTGAATAAAATAGGATGGTGAATATATCAATTGGTTAAGGTTATATTCCAAGTGTTGAGTTAGCATGGTGAATTAATTTATTGGTCTATTACAGATAAATGAAGCAAGGGTTAAGAGGAAGGGTAAAATAATGTTTGTCCAATAAAGGTAAATGGTGAATAATTGTCTGAGTCAGTAAAGGGAAGAATTATTAAAGTAAAGACTTGGAATGGTGAATTGATTTCTTGTTATATATTAGAGGTAAGTTGTAGAGCGTGTGAATAGTGTGTTGATTTCTAAATTGTATTCAGGAAGAGATTATCTAATGTTGAATGATTAGTAGATTAATTTAGCTTCTTGTTATAGATGACATTCAGTGTTAAATCAGTTCATTCTATTTTATAGGCAAAAAAATTGTAAGTAGAGGGATAAATGAATTGCATGCTGTATTAAGATGAGAGTGCCAAGTGTTTGAGTAGGTTAGTAATATTTATCTGTCTGGATTATAGATGAAATGACCAATGTTAGAGGAATTAGTGAATCAATTTCTTTCTGTGTTACAGATGAAATTGTCAGGTGTTTAAATAGAATAGTGGATACATTTTGATATGGTAAATGTAATGGCCTGGTCAATAAGTCAGATAATAAATTGAAAGTTAAATGTGTAGGGGATAGAGTGAAAGGTATTTAGATAGGATCGGGAATAAATTCCATAACACAGTTAAATATTGAGTGTTTGATAAAAATTGTCGAATAGTTTCTTTCTCTTTGGTAGATGAAATTCCTGGCCATTAAATAAATGGTGAATTTCTATCTATATTGCAGGTAAGATAACCAAGTGTGTGGAAAAGACGGTGAATTGATGTCTATTTATAGTAAGTGGAATTAAACATTTCTATGATAAAATTGTTGAATGGATATCATTTTATTGTAGGAGAAATTGACAAGAGCTGGTAGGATATTTCTATCTTTATTAAGGATGAATTACTAGTGTTAGAGTTATGGTTAGGATAAGGGTTAGGATTAGAGTTAAGGTTAGGGTTAAGGGAGAAAGAGAAAAAGAGAGAGTGTGAGAAGGGGGGGGGGAGGATGGGAAGAGAGAGAGAGAGAGACAAAGAGGGAGAGAGAGAAAAGAAAAGGGGGGTTAGGGTATGGTAGGATGCTAAGGTTAGGGTTAGACGCTGGGTTAGGGTTAAATTTAGACATTATGGTTAGGGTTAGGGTTAGATGCTGGGTTAGGGTTAAGGTTGGACGCTATGGTTAGGGTTAGACGTTATGGTTAGACGCTGGGTTAGGGTTAGACGTAATGTTTTGGGTTACACGTTAGGGTTGGGGTTAAGGTTAGACGATATGGTTAGGGTTAGGGTTAGACGTTAGGGTTAGATGTTAGAGTTAGGTTTGGGCGCTATGGTTAGGGTTGGGGTTAGACGTTATGGTTAGGGTTAGATGCTGGGTAGGGTTAAGGTGGGATGCTATGGTTAGGGTTAGACGTTAGGGTTAGGGTTGGACGCTATGGTTAGGGTTAGGGTTAGACGTTGGGGTTAGGGTTGGACGCTATGGTTAGGGTTAGGGTTGAGGTTGGACGATTTGGTTAGGGTTAGACGTTAGGGTTAGGTTTAAGGTTAGGGTTAGGCGCTAGGGTTAGGGTTAGGTTTAGGGTTAGGGGTAAGGTTAGACGCTTGGGTTAGGGTTAGACGCTAGGGTTAGGGTTAGGTTTAAGGTTAGGGTTAGACGCTGGGGTTAGGGTTGGACGCTATGGTTAGGGTTAGGGTTGAGGTTGGACGATTTGGTTAGGGTTAGACGTTAGGGTTAGGTTTAAGGTTAGGGTTAGGCGCTAGGGTTAGGGTTAGGTTTAGACGTTAGGGTTAGGGTTAGAGGCTAGGGTTAGGGTTAGGCTTAAGGTTAGGGTTAGGTGCTAGGGTTAGGTTTAGACGCTGGGCTTAGGGTTAGACGTTAGGGTTAGGGGTAAGGTTAGACGTTAGGGTTAGGGTTAGACGCTAGGGTTAGGGTTAAGGTTAGGGTTAGGCGCTAGGGTTAGGTTTAGGGTTAGGGTTAGGGTTAGGGTTAGGGTTAGGGTTAGGGTTAGAGGTTAGAGGTTAGGGTTAGGGTTAGGGTTAGGGTTAGGGTTAGGGGTTAGGGTTAGGGTTAGGGTTAGGGTTAGGGTAGGGTTAGGGTTAGGGTTAGGGTTAGGGTTAGGGTTAGGGTAGGGTTAGGGTTAGGGTTAGGGTTAGGGTTAGGGGTTAGGGGTTAGGGTTAGGGTTAGGGTTAGGGTTAGGGTTAGGGTTTAGGGTTAGGGTTAGGGTTAGGGTTAGGGTTAGGGTTTAGGGTTTAGGGTTAGGGTTAGGGTTAGGGTTAGGGTTAGGGTTAGGGTTTAGGGTTAGGGTTAGGGTTAGGGTTAGGGTTTAGGGTTAGGGTTAGGGTTAGGGTTAGGGTTAGGGTTAGGGTAGGGTTAGGGTTAGGGTTAGGGTTAGGGTTAGGGTTTAGGGTTAGGGTTAGGGTTAGGGTTAGGGGTTAGGGTTAGGGTTAGGGTTAGGGTTAGGGTTAGGGTTAGGGTAGGGTTAGGGTTAGGGTTAGGGTTAGGGTTTAGGGTTTAGGGTTAGGGTTAGGGTTAGGGTTAGGGTTAGGGGTTAGGGTTAGGGTTAGGGTTAGGGTTAGGGTAGGGTTAGGGTTAGGGTTAGGGTTAGGGTTAGGGTAGGGTTAGGGTTAGGGTTAGGGTTAGGGGTTAGGGTTAGGGTTAGGGTTAGGGTTAGGGTTTAGGGTTAGGGTTAGGGTTAGGGTTAGGGTTGGGTTAGGGTTAGGGTTAGGGTTAGGGTTAGGGTAGGGTTAGGGTTAGGGTTAGGGTTAGGGTTAGGGTTTAGGGTTAGGGTTAGGGTTAGGGTTAGGGTTAGGGTAGGGTTAGGGTTAGGGTTAGGGTTAGGGTTAGGGTTTAGGGTTAGGGTTAGGGTTAGGGTTAGGGTTAGGGTTAGTGTGGGTAGGGTTTTGACCCTGTCGGGGTCCAGAAAGAAATTGCTGGCCCCTCCGGGGTATAGGGGGTGCACGGTCCTCTCGATCGCTGTACTCGTACAGTCTCCCAGTGTCGGTGGGACGTGGGTTACGGCAACGTTTGCCGTACCTCACAACAGTCCAATTTTCATGGAGCATTTTGGTTTTATTTAGATAATTTATGTACAGTGGAACGTTAAACTAAAGAGTAGCTAAAAGAAGGACTAGATGAATCTAAGCTAAAGAAATTCCAAAAAATTTTTTTTGGATCGGGAGATTCAAATAAAGTAACAAAATGTGCTGTAGATCTAGATCGGGTGCCCTGTCGCGACGTTTCGAACTTAGTCGTTCTTCATCAGGCTTAGGGCACTAGGTAGTATTTTTGAGTTTTTGTACTCACCAGCTTGGCAGAGAGTCTCAGTGCGCGTTGGAATCCTCACAAGGAGAAGGCTGACTGGCCGCTGTTTCCTGGTTTAAATAGGAGTGTGGGCGGTCCTTTTTCCTTTTGTTTCTTTGTTCCTCTGGTCAGTGATCTTCCCTGGTGATTGAGGGTCGTTGTTGTTTTTATGTCCCCACAGTAGCAGTCTTCTTTGTTTAGTATTTAGATTAGGGCTACTGTTGTTTTGGCCACAACAATGTTATGGTTAGGATTTTGGTGGGGCTATTTTGGTGTCTATGGGGCTATCTAGGTTGAATGGGAGGGGTGGGTTTGTTTGAATGATAACGACTTGGCCAATCTAGAGTTTTGCATGAACCAGATAATCCCGCAGATTTCTTTGTCTACCATAGGATGAGATCATCCTATGGTTTGGTAGGATTCCTTTGTCTTCAATTAATTCCTTAAAATTGGCCTTGCAGCCTCTATGGAGGACAGTGGCCATAGTGGAATATTTTGAAATAAAAGGAATTATTTTTTTAGTGTTTTTAGGTCTTTTTTCTTCTTTCCCACTGAGAAATGCTTTGAGGCACTGTTTTAGGAAGGGCCTTGAGTATTGCCTGGCCCGTAGGGCCTTAAACAGTGTTTTTGTTGCCTCGAAAAAATCAGCTTCTTTTGTGCAGATTCTGTGGAACCGGGTTAATTGTGCTTTGACAATTCCGGCAAAAGTGTGCCTGGGATGTAAGCTGTTTTTAAATAGGAGTGCGTGGGTGTCAGTGGTCTTAAAATGTACTTTGACATCCAATTTTTTGGTTTGCAGGAAATCCGGGCCTTTATAGACTGTGGTGTCTAGGAAGTTAATCGATTGGTTGTCGATTTCAAATTTGAGTTTGATGGATGGATCAAAGGAGTTTAGAATATTGAAAAAATTTTCAAATTCTACCCTAGATCCTGTCCAGATACCCCATATATCATCCAGATATCTTAGGTAGTGTAAGGGCTTTTTTTCCAGATGTTTAAAAACCTCCTCCTCCCAGTTTGCCATGAAGATATTTGCGTAAGCCGGTGCAAATTTCTTCCCCATTGCTGTTCCTTTGATTTGTAAATAGTATTCCTCATTAAAGACAAAGTCGTTTCTAGTGAGGTTGATTTCCAGCAGTTGGAGCAGCTCCGTATCGGGACGTCCGTCTTGAGGGTATTTTTGGAGGAATTTATTGACGGCAGTCATTCCAGTGACTGTATCTATATTGGTGTAGAGGCTGTCAACATCTAGAGAAAAGAAGATTGCATCTGGGGGAATGTCTAGCTGTTTAACTATGTCAATAAAGTGATATGTGTCTTTGACATAGGCCGGGTGTCGACTCGCTAGGGGATTTAAGTAGTGATCCAGGAATTGTGCTGTACGATAGGTCTCGCTTGAGCAGTCGGACACTATCGGTCTCCCCGGTGGCACCTGGAAGGGCACTGTCCACTTCTGTGGGTCCTTATGGATCTTGGGTAGTACATAGAATCTCCTTTCGCGAGGGCGGGGGTCTCCCAGCAGATATTTCTTTTGCCTGGAATTGATTGTTCCTAGGTCTTGCAATTTATTTAGGATCTTTCTGACCATCGGGATTGTATCCTGGTAGATTGGCCCTTGTAGTTTGCGGTAGTAAGTGGTGTCGTTCAATTGTCTTCTTGCCTCCAGTAAGTATTGGTCTCTTCCCATGATGACTACGGAGTTGCCTTTATCCGCTGGTTTTATGACGATGTCTTTCATATTTGCTAATTCTAATAGGGCATTTCTCTCTTCCTTGTTTAGGTTTGGCGTTTCTTTGATCCTCTTGTAGTTTTTGAAAAAGAAGTCCCAGTCTTTGTCGATAATATTCGGGATGTCCAGTGGCAGGTCATGGAACGAAGGGCTCCAGGAGGATGGGCTTACGAATGGTAGAGGTCGCCTGTCCGGGGCGTTTTTGAAGAAGGTTGCCAATTTTAATCTTCTATGATATTCAATTAAATCCGTTTGTAATTGTTGTTTTTGATTTTTAGTTGGTCCCAAGGCTGGGACAAATGTGAGCCCTCTGTTCAATAGGTCCTCCTGGGCTTTTGTTAATTTGATTCCAGTTGCCAGCACTAGGACATTTTTGGAAGCCGTGGAGTTGGTTTGTGTATCCCCCTGTCCAGTAGACTTTATTGGGGGAACAAGTTTAAAACCTGGGCCCAGTGTGTCAGCACATCCTTGGCTGTTGTCCTGGTCCAGTGTACGTTATCTGCTTCCGTGTGAAACAGTGTTGTGTCCAGCTGGGGAAGGTATGGGATATTTTTTGCAATGTGGTCGTTGAGGGATTGCAAAAGGTCTTTCTCGGCCTGTGGCAGTTGTTTGGAAAAGTTTATCAGGGGAACCCAGATGTGGGCCCCCGGAAACTTGATTTTGGCTGCCTTGATTGCCGCGAGCATCTGTTTGATTGGAGTGAGTTTGGTCTTCTGTGTTCTGTTGTTTAGGCCAAAGGCCAAGATGACCTTCTCCACCTCTGTCGTCACTGATGCTTTTTCGACCAAATGCTGGGCGTGTTTGAAGTTGGCCCCTGGGTAGCTCTCTATCTGGATTCCTGGGTGTTGAAATTGGGGAATCCTGCCTAGGTTTGAGTCACCCATGATCAGGCATTTTGAGCGTACCTTTAAATCCCAAAACGCCATTTTTCTGAAGGTGTTGCTATGGGTTAGGGTTAGGGTTAGGGTTAGGGTTAGGGGTTAGGGTTAGGGTTAGGGTTAGGGTTAGGGTTAGGGTTAGGGTTAGGGTTTAGGGTTAGGGTTAGGGTTAGGGTTAGGGTTAGGGTTAGGGTTAGGGGTTAGGGGTTAGGGTTAGGGTTAGGGTTAGGGTTAGGGTTAGGGTTAGGGTTTAGGGTTAGGGTTAGGGTTAGGGTTAGGGGTTAGGGTTAGGGTTAGGGTTAGGGTTAGGGTTTAGGGTTAGGGTGATTGTGAATGGGGCTCAGTAGGTTCCTGTTTCCCCGAAGGTAGACAGTACCCCTGGCATGCTCTGGCCCTCGCTTGTCGTCACCTGTATCCCTCCCGGCTCCTAGTTCCCTTAGCTTTAAGATATTATTATTATTATTGTTATAATTATTATTATTATTATTATATTTTTTGATATCTTATTGAGTTTATGTTGGGGATATGTTGTAGGTGGAGTATATATGGGTGTGTGTGTGTGTGTGTCTGTAGGTGTAAGTAGGTGGAGGAACGCTGAAGATGCTGTTCCTGGATGATGTGTGTAGGTGTGTGAGTAGTTGGAGGAACGCTGAAGATGCTGTTCCTGGATGATGTGTGTGAGTGTGTGAGTAGGTGGAGGAACGCTTGAAGATGCTGTTCCTGGATGATGTGTGTGAGTGTGTGAGTGTAGGTGGAGGAACGCTGAAGATGCTGTTCCTGGATGATGTGTGTGAGTGTGTGAGTAGGTGGGGGAACGCTTGAAGATGCTGTTCCTGGATGATGTGTGTGAGTGTGTGAGTAGGTGGAGGAACGCTTGAAGATGCTGTTCCTGGATGATGTGTGTGAGTGTGTGAGTGGGTGGGGGAACGCTTGAAGATGCTGTTCCTGGATGATGTGTGTAAGTGTGTGAGTAGTTGGAGGAACGCTGAAGATGCTGTTCCTGGATGATGTGTGTGAGTGTGTGAGTAGGTGGGGGAACGCTGAAGATGCTGTTCCTGGATGATGTGTGTGAGTGTGTGAGTAGGTGGGGGAACGCTGAAGATGCTGTTCCTGGATTATGTTTGTAGGTTGTGTGTGTGTGTGTGTGTGTGTGTGTGTGTGTGTGTGTGTGTGTGTGTGTGTGTGTGTGTGTGTGTGTGTGTGTGTGTGTGTTGGTGTAAGTAGGTGGGGGAACGCTGAAGATGCTGTTCCTGGATTGTGTGTGTGTGTGTGTGTGTGTGTGTGTGTCGGTGTAAGTAGGTGGGGGAACGCTGAAGATGCTGTTCCTGGATTGTGTGTGTGTGTGTGTGTGTGTGTGTGTGTGTGTGTGTGTGTGTGTGTGTGTGTGTGTGTGTGTGTGTGTGTGTGTGTGTGTGTGTGTGGTGTAAGTAGGTGGGGGAACGCTGAAGATGCTGTTCCTGGATTGTGTGTGTGTGTGTGTGTGTGTGTGTGTGTGTGTGTGTGTGTGTGTGTGTGTGTGTGTGTGTGTGTGTGTGTGTGTGTGTGTGTGTGTGTGTGTTTGTGTGTGTCAGTAGGTTGAGGAAAGTTGTGAGTGTTGATCCAGGGGTTAGGGGGGGGGGGTGTAGGGTGTGAGAGAGAGGGGGGGTGTGGGAGGGTAGGAGGAGTGGGGGGAAGAGGGGGGGGAGGAGAGAGAGAGGGGAGAGGAGCGAGAGGGGGGGGAGAGGGGGGGAAAATGAAGAAAGTATAGAGAAGAAATAAAAAAATGTATACACATACATAATCATTATCAATCTCTTAACATATTAGTAGGTGGAAGACCATAACCAGTTTTCTATGTGTAAATACAAACATTCCTGTGAAGTAGTACATGGTTATTGAGTGCATAAATAGTTGATCATTCCTTCTAACAGAGTAACACTGACTGTTTGGTGTAACAGTGTTGGTGTTCTAAGCTATGTATACTGTATTAATATTATGCATAATTCCATAGAGCCTTCATCTATAATGGTAGTAAAAAAGGTGGTGGTGGTAACAGCAAAAAAAATAATAATAAGAACCTACTACATGGGTTGAAGTAGGTCCCCTGGTGAGATGTAAGTGGTGGGTTATTGGTATTGTCTTGAGATTGTTGATTTAAGGAGGGTATATGAGAAAGAGGTGGGTCCAATTTGTTTAGGTTGCCATGTTTGGGTATTAAGTGGTTATTATTACTTTGGACTATAAGGGATCAAATCACTGTTGAGTGTTTTTGATCATAAATGTGTGTTTCTAAATTTCAGAACACCTCATCAGCGGCTGCATCCAAGGGTCTCATCAACCGTTTCTGCCTTTCACAACCGTACGATCTCCTCCCTTGGCGGCTGCTCAGGGTGATCAAGTCCTGAGCCGTGTTCCGTGTCCAATGAGATACTGGGTCCTTTCTACGTCTATTTATTGAGAATTTTGGTTGGGGAAGATAATGTTTTAGAGGTAAAGATTGGAGGTGGACCACAGCATCTGAGCATTCTACATTATGAGCAAAAGTCCCATATATGGCAGTTAAGTAATTTGGTGGATCAAAAGATCTTTAGGTTTGATTTTGGTGGTAGTTGTTATATTAAAGTAAAGAATTAGGTCTTATATTATCTGGATAAGTAGGTCGGTAAATGTGAGACCGAGTGGTCTCTGTTAAATGGAATAAAAGGCTGGTGGTGGTAGTAATACGAAACAGGTATTAGGAAGCACTTACCTGAGGTAGGTGGATGGTTGTGCCAGGAGATATCTGGTCAGTTTAGGAGTCGGTGAAGAAAAGGAGGGTTAAATCTTCTATGGTAGATTCTAAAAAGTATTTCAAGGTTTCGTCCGGATAAATTGGTGGGTTTTGGGGTGGAAGATTTATATAGGTTATGGGTGGGTCATTCTGAGGAAGTGGGTGGGCAGTTTATGGTAAGAGGGGTAAATGTAGATTGAGAGTGGGACAATAGTTGAGGTGTAAAAATTGACAGGTACGATGTGGGGACGTCTCCATAGGTCCCCTTGGGATGATTTTATTTCTGGGTTAAAGGTGGATAAAATAGGATGGTGAATATATTCATTTATTAAAGGTAAAATTCCAGGTTTTGTGCTAGCATGGTGGATTAATTTATTAGTCTATTACGGATAAATGAACCAAGGGTTAAAAGGAAGGGTAAACTAATGTTTTGTTGTCTTGTTAAGGTAAATGGTGAATAATTATCTGAGTCAGTAAAGGGCAAAATTATTAATGTTTAAACTAGGAATGGTGAATTATAGAGCGTGTGAATAAATAGTGTGTTAATTTCTTACTTCTATTCAGGAAGAAATTAATGTTAAATAATTAGTAGATTAATTTAGCTTCTAGTAATAGATGACCTTCAGTGTTCAATAAATTTATTCTATTTTACAGGTAAAAATTATTGTGAGTTAAGAGATAAATGAATTGCTTACTGTATTAAGATGAGAGTGCCAGGTGTTAAAGTAAGTTAGTAATATTTATCTGTCTGGATTATAGATGAAATGACCAATGTTAGAGGAATTAGTAAATCAATTTCTTTCTGTGTTACAGATGAAATTGTCAAGTGTTTTGGTGGAATCGTGGAGTAATTTTGGATATGATAAATGTAATAGCCAAGTCAATAAGTCACATAGTAAATAGAAAGTTAAGTGTGTAAGGGATAAAGTAAAAGGTATTTAGATAGGATCAGGAATTAATTACTTCTATAGCACTGTTGTCTGAGGAAGTGGGTGGGCAGTTTTTGGTAGGTGGGGTAAATGTAGATTAAGAGTGGGACAATAGTTGAGGTGTAAGAATTGACAGGTAGGATGTGGGCACGTCTCCGCATGTCCCCTTGGGATGATTTTATTTCTGGGTTAGAGGTGAATAAAATAGGATGGTGAATATATCAATTGGTTAAGGTTATATTCCAAGTGTTGAGTTAGCATGGTGAATTAATTTATTGGTCTATTACAGATAAATGAAGCAAGGGTTAAGAGGAAGGGTAAACTAATATTTTGTTGTCCAATAAAGGTAAATGGTGAATAATTGTCTGAGTCAGTAAAGGGAAGAATTATTAAAGTAAAGACTTGGAATGGTGAATTGATTTCTTGTTATATATTAGAGGTAAGTTGTAGAGCGTGTGAATAGTGTGTTGATTTCTAAATTGTATTCAGGAAGAGATTATCTAATGTTGAATGATTAGTAGATTAATTTAGCTTCTTGTTATAGATGACATTCAGTGTTAAATCAGTTCATTCTATTTTATAGGCAAAAAAATTGTAAGTAGAGGGATAAATGAATTGCATGCTGTATTAAGATGAGAGTGCCAAGTGTTTGAGTAGGTTAGTAATATTTATCTGTCTGGATTATAGATGAAATGACCAATGTTAGAGGAATTAGTGAATCAATTTCTTTCTGTGTTACAGATGAAATTGTCAGGTGTTTAAATAGAATAGTGGATACATTTTGATATGGTAAATGTAATGGCCTGGTCAATAAGTCAGATAATAAATTGAAAGTTAAATGTGTAGGGGATAGAGTGAAAGGTATTTAGATAGGATCGGGAATAAATTCCATAACACAGTTAAATATTGAGTGTTTGACAAAAAATGTCGAATAGTTTCTTTCTCTTTGGTAGATGAAATTCCTGGCCATTAAATAAATGGTGAATTTCTATCTATATTGCAGGTAAGATAACCAAGTGTGTGGAAAAGACGGTGAATTGATGTCTATTTATAGTAAGTGGAATTAAACATTTCTATGATAAAATTGTTGAATGGATATCATTTTATTGTAGGAGAAATTGACAAGAGCTGGTAGGATATTTCTATCTTTATTAAGGATGAATTACTAGTGTTAGAGTTATGGTTAGGATAAGGGT
Source organism: Antennarius striatus (assembly GCF_040054535.1). Classification (NCBI taxonomy): domain Eukaryota; kingdom Metazoa; phylum Chordata; class Actinopteri; order Lophiiformes; family Antennariidae; genus Antennarius; species Antennarius striatus. The sequence continues at coordinate 16,955 of NC_090781.1, read as the reverse complement.
TAGGATTAGAGTTAAGGTTAGGGTTAAGGGAGAAAGAGAAAAAGAGAGAGTGTGAGAAGGGGGGGGGGAAGGATGGGAAGAGAGAGAGAGAGAGACAAAGAGGGAGAGAGAGAAAAGAAAAGGGGGGTTAGGGTATGGTAGGATGCTAAGGTTAGGGTTAGACGCTGGGTTAGGGTTAAATTTAGACATTATGGTTAGGGTTAGGGTTAGATGCTGGGTTAGGGTTAGACGTAATGTTTTGGGTTACACGTTAGGGTTGGGGTTAAGGTTAGACGATATGGTTAGGGTTAGGGTTAGACGTTAGGGTTAGATGTTAGAGTTAGGTTTGGGCGCTATGGTTAGGGTTGGGGTTAGACGTTATGGTTAGGGTTAGATGCTGGGTAGGGTTAAGGTGGGATGCTATGGTTAGGGTTAGACGTTAGGGTTAGGGTTGGACGCTATGGTTAGGGTTAGGGTTAGACGTTGGGGTTAGGGTTGGACGTTATGGTTAGGGTTAGGGTTGAGGTTGGACGGTTTGGTTAGGGTTAGACGTTAGGGTTAGGTTTAAGGTTAGGGTTAGGCGCTAGGGTTAGGGTTAGGTTTAGGGTTAGGGGTAAGGTTAGACGCTTGGGTTAGGGTTAGACGCTAGGGTTAGGGTTAGGTTTAAGGTTAGGGTTAGACGCTGGGGTTAGGGTTGGACGCTATGGTTAGGGTTAGGGTTGAGGTTGGACGATTTGGTTAGGGTTAGACGTTAGGGTTAGGTTTAAGGTTAGGGTTAGGCGCTAGGGTTAGGGTTAGGTTTAGACGTTAGGGTTAGGGTAGAGGCTAGGGTTAGGGTTAGGCTTAAGGTTAGGGTTAGGTGCTAGGGTTAGGTTTAGACGCTGGGCTTAGGGTTAGACGTTAGGGTTAGGGTTAGGGGTAAGGTTAGACGTTAGGGTTAGGGTTAGACGCTAGGGTTAGGGTTAAGGTTAGGGTTAGGCGCTAGGGTTAGGTTTAGGGTTAGACGCTAGGGTTAGGGTTAGGCTAAAGGTTAGGGTTAGGCGCTAGGGTTAGGTTTAGGGTTAGACGCTAGGGTTAGGGTTAGGCTTAAGGTTAGGGTTAGGCGCTAGGGTTAGGGTTAGGTTTAGACGTTAGGGTTAGGGTTAGAGGCTAGGGTTAGGGTTAGGTTTAAGGTTAGGGTTAGGTGCTAGGGTTAGGTTTAGACGCTAGGCTTAGGGTTAGACGTTAGGGTTAGGGTTAGGGGTAAGGGTAGACGTTAGAGTTAGGGTTAGACGCTAGGGTTAGGGTTAGGTTTAAGGTTAGGGTTAGGCGCTAGGGTTAGGGTTAGGTTTAGACGTTAGGGTTAGGGTTAGACGCTAGGGTTAGGGTTAGGCTTAAGGTTAGGGTTAGGCACTAGGGTTAGGTTTAGGGTTAGACGCTAGGGTGAGGGTTAGGTTTTGATGCTAGGGTTAGACGCTAGGGTTAGGGGTAGGCGCTGGGGTTAAGAGGGAAGAGGAGGAAGAGTAGGGAGAGAGGAGGGTAAGAGAGAGAGGGGGGGGGGTTGTGGGACGGTGTGTGAGAGAGAGGGAGTGTGTGTGTGTGTGTGTGTGTGTGTGTGCGTGTGTATGTGTGTGTGTATGAGTGACAGTGTGTGTGAGTGTGTGTGTGTGTGTGTGTGTGTGTGAGGAAATGTGAGTGTGTTTGAGTGAGTGTGTAAGTGAGTGTGTGAGTGAGTGTGTGAGTGTGTGTGGGTGAGTGAGTATGGACCAAGATAGAGTTCTGGAAAATTCGCCTGTATGTGCTGAAGAATTCCAGTGCCTGAATGGGCTTACCTCTATCTGGTCCTCTCCCTCAGGTATTGAGGGAAGGGCTGGATAAAGTTCTGGAGGGGATGGTTTGTGTAAAATGTAAATGTGTAATGGGAACTGGAGCTTTGGGTTAAGGAGATACACCGCAGTCCGTCGGCTCTCGCTGGGTTAGGTTGATTGTGAATGGGGCTCAGTAGGTTCCTGTTTCCCCGAAGGTAGACAGTACCCCTGGCATGCTCTGGCCCTCGCTTGTCGTCACCTGTATCCCTCCCGGCTCCTAGTTCCCTTAGCTTTAAGATATTATTATTATTATTGTTATAATTATTATTATTATTATATTTTTTGATATCTTATTGAGTTTATGTTGGGGATATGTTGTAGGTGGAGTATATATGGGTGTGTGTGTGTGTGTGTCTGTAGGTGTAAGTAGGTGGAGGAACGCTGAAGATGCTGTTCCTGGATGATGTGTGTGAGTGTGTGGGTAGGTGGAGGAACGCTGAAGATGCTGTTCCTGGATGATGTGTGTGAGTGTGTGGGTAGGTGGAGGAACGCTGAAGATGCTGTTCCTGGATGATGTGTGTGAGTGTGTGAGTAGGTGGAGGAACGCTTGAAGATGCTGTTCCTGGATGATGTGTGTGAGTGTGTGAGTAGGTGGGGGAACGCTTGAAGATGCTGTTCCTGGATGATTTGTGTAAGTGTGTGAGTGTAGGTGGGGGAACGCTGAAGATGCTGTTCCTGGATGATGTGTGTGAGTGTGTGAGTAGGTGGAGGAACGCTTGGAGATGCTGTTCCTGGATGATGTGTGTGAGTGTGTGAGTAGGTGGAGGAACGCTTGAAGATGCTGTTCCTGGATGATGTGTGTGAGTGTGTGAGTGTAGGTGGAGGAACGCTTGAAGATGCTGTTCCTGGATGATTTGTGTAAGTGTGTGAGTGTAGGTGGGGGAACGCTGAAGATGCTGTTCCTGGATGATGAGTGTGAGTGTGTGAGTAGGTGGGGGAACGCTTGAAGATGCTGTTCCTGGATGATGTGTGTAAGTGTGTGAGTAGTTGGAGGAACGCTGAAGATGCTGTTCCTTGATGATGTGTGTGAGTGTGTGAGTAGGTCGAGGAACGCTTGAAGATGCTGTTCCTGGATGATTTGTGTAAGTGTGTGAGTGTGTAGGTGGGGGAACGCTGAAGATGCTGTTCCTGGATGATGTGTGTGAGTGTGTGAGTAGGTGGGGGAACGCTTGAAGATGCTGTTCCTGGATGATGTGTGTGAGTGTGTGAGTGTAGGTGGAGGAACGCTGAAGATGCTGTTCCTGGATGATGTGTGTGAGTGTGTGAGTAGGTGGAGGAACGCTTGAAGATGCTGTTCCTGGATGATGTGTGTGAGTGTGTGAGTAGGTGGGGGAACGCTTGAAGATGCTGTTCCTGGATGATTTGTGTAAGTGTGTGAGTGTAGGTGGGGGAACGCTGAAGATGCTGTTCCTGGATGATGTGTGTGAGTGTGTGAGTAGGTGGAGGAACGCTTGAAGATGCTGTTCCTGGATGATGTGTGTGAGTGTGTGAGTAGGTGGAGGAACGCTTGAAGATGCTGTTCCTGGATGATGTGTGTGAGTGTGTGAGTAGGTGGAGGAACGCTTGAAGATGCTGTTCCTGGATGATGTGTGTGAGTGTGTGAGTAGGTGGAGGAACGCTTGAAGATGCTGTTCCTGGATGATTTGTGTAAGTGTGTGAGTGTAGGTGGGGGAACGCTGAAGATGCTGTTCCTGGATGATGTGTGTGAGTGTGTGAGTAGGTGGAGGAACGCTTGAAGATGCTGTTCCTGGATGATGTGTGTAAGTGTGTGAGTAGTTGGAGGAACGCTGAAGATGCTGTTCCTTGATGATGTGTGTGAGTGTGTGAGTAGGTGGAGGAACGCTTGAAGATGCTGTTCCTGGATGATTTGTGTAAGTGTGTGAGTGTGTAGGTGGGGGAACGCTTGAAGATGCTGTTCCTGGATGATGTGTGTGAGTGTGTGAGTGTAGGTGGAGGAACGCTGAAGATGCTGTTCCTGGATGATGTGTGTGAGTGTGTGGGTAGGTGGGGGAACGCTGAAGATGCTGTTCCTGGATGATGTGTGTGAGTGTGTGAGTAGTTGGAGGAACGCTGAAGATGCTGTTCCTTGATGATGGTTGTAAGTGTGTGAGTAGGTGGAGGAACGCTTGAAGATGCTGTTCCTGGATGATTTATGTAAGTGTGTGAGTGTAGGTGGGGGAACGCTGAAGATGCTGTTCCTGGATGATGTGTGTGAGTGTGTGAGTAGGTGGGGGAACGCTTGGAGATGCTGTTCCTGGATGATGTGTGTGAGTGTGTGAGTGTGTGTGTGTGTGTGTGAGGAAATGTGAGTGTGTTTGAGTGAGTGTGTAAGTGAGTGTGTGAGTGAGTGTGTGAGTGTGTGTGGGTGAGTGAGTATGGACCAAGATAGAGTTCTGGAAAGTTCGCCTGTATGTGCTGAAGAATTCCAGTGCCTGAATGGGCTTACCTCTATCTGGTCCTCTCCCTCAGGTATTGAGGGAAGGGCTGGATAAAGTTCTGGAGGGGATGGTTTGTGTAAAATGTAAATGTGTAATGGGAACAGGAGCTTTGGGTTAAGGAGATACACCGCAGTCCGTCGGCTCTCGCTGGGTTAGGGTGATTGTGAATGGGGCTCAGTAGGTTCCTGTTT